>NC_069505.1:72774813-72777313 GCF_027579735.1 Bombina bombina
CTCTGGCTAAAATGGCCCAAAAATATCTTTCGGCCCCATGCAGTAGTGTGGAAACTGAAAGACTGTTCAACTTAGAGTTGAACCTCCATACAAATGTCAGATTGATGTTATATAACAGCTCTACAACCCAATTGTATCACCCCTTTAAATTTAATATTTTATTGTAATATTTTAATATTTATCAACGTGTTCAGTGAACTTTGTGACAAATAAAACTGTTTTATTATTTCATAATGTCTTTTGAATTACAGTCCTTTATAATTATAAAGAAGGAATCTTAAATAATTAGTCTGTATTGTGCGTGTTAAACTGTCACATAACATAAAAAAAAAAAAGTATCAGTAATTGGTATCGGCGAGTATTTGAAAACAAGTATCGGTACTTGTACTCGGTCAAAAAAAATGGTATCGGTGCAACCCTAATAATTTTCGTTAAACCAGGGGAAAAAGATCACATGTAGCATTATACTTACCTCTAGGACGCTTCAGAGGCGCGCTACCCCTGATCCTTCTTCTCAAAGTTCCAGGACGCACTACTAGGAAGCTTAGTGCAGCAGATCCTAGGGCCTGCATTAAAGGGACATGAAACCCAATTTTTTTCTTTCATGATTTAAATAGAACATACAATTTTAAACAAATTTCCAATTTACTTCTATTATTTAATTTGCTTAATTCTCTTGATATCCTTTGTTGAAAAGCTTATCTAGATAAGCTCAGCTGCTGATTTCTGGCTGCACATAGATGTCTCATGTGATTGGCTCACCCATGTGCATTGCTATTTCTTCAACAAAGATATCTAAAGATTGAAGCAAATCAGATGGTAGAAGTAAATTGGAATGTTGTTTAAAATTATATTATCTATCTGAATCATGAAAGAAAAAATGTGGTTTTCATGTCTCTTTAAAGGACGTTCTCCTTTAATGCAGATCCATCATACTAAGACTCCTAATTCGGCCTGGGGCTCTGAGAAGAAGGATTGTGATTAACTTGCATCTCCAGCACACTAGAGGTAAGTAATAACCTCTTAAAGGGACAGGAAACCCCAAAATTTTCTTTTATGATTTGTATTGAACATAGAATTTTAAACAACTTTTAAATATATTTCTATTACCAAATTTGCTTCATTCTCTTTTCGTCCTTTTCGGAAGAAACAGCATTGCACTACTGGCAGCTAAACACATCTAGTCAGCCAATCACAAAAGACAAATGTGTGAAGGCACCAATTAGCAGCAGCTCCCACTAGTGTAGGATATGGGCATATTATTTTTCAAAAAGGGATACCAAGAGAACACACACATTTCAAAATAGAAGTGAATTTAAAAGTGTTTTAAAATTACATGCTCTTTCAGAATCATGTAAATTTAATTTTGACTTTCCTATCCCTTTAAAGGTAATTTAAAGAAAACAAATTATTTTTTTTTTTTAATTTAATTAGGACATTCATTTGGATATTAATTTCGTAAAAACAAGAGAAATATCCATTTTGCATTATGAATTAGCATTAGTAATGAAGCAACTGCACATCTCTAAGCTATATAAAGTGGGGTGTATTCCCTTGGAAACAACTTGGTAAAAGTAATATCAAAACAAGCATAAACAATAGCCCTGCATCCACAAATCACACTAATGGAATAAATCTAAGCTAACAAAGTTACAAGGCTTAGATTAGAAGTGGAGTGTTTCTTGATAGTGCAGGGTGCACAAGAAAGCGCTAAGATTAGCGAGCAATCTAGTATTATAAATTTATGGTTAAACATAATAACCAGAGAATGCGCTAAACTTCACTCATGTTGTATTATGTTATGAGTCATGTGTTGCACTCAAGCGCAACATATAACAGCACTAAAAAGATCAGTGCAGCTTGAGACCAGAAGTATGGTGGTAGGACTACAATAACAGTATAAAAAACATATTATGTAAAACATATTAAAATAAACTATTAAAGTTATATATATATACAGTGGGGCAAAAAAGTATTTAGTCAGCCACCAATTGTGCATGTTCTCCCACTTAAGAAGATGAGAGAGACCTGTAATTTTCATCATAGGTTTACCTCAACTATGAGAGACAAAATGTGGAAACAAATCCAGACAATCACATTGTCTGATTTGGAAAGAATGTATTTGCATATTATGGTGGAAAATAAGTATTTGGCCAATATCAAAAGTTCATCTCAATACTTTGTTATATATCCTTTGTTGGCAATGACAGAGGTCAAACATTTTCTGTAAGTCTTCACAAGGTTGTCACACACTGTTGCTGGTATGTTGGCCCATTCCTGCATGCAGATCTCCTAAAGAGCAGTGATGTTTTGGGGCTGTCGCTGGGCAACACAGACTTTCAACTCCCTCCAAAGGTTTTCTATGGGGTTGAGATCTGGAGACTGGCTAGACTACTCCAGGACCTTGAAATGCTTCTTATGAAGCCACTCCTTCGTTGCCCGGGTGGTATGTTTGGGATCATTGTCATGCTGAAAGACCCAGCCACGCTTCATCATCAAT
>NC_069505.1:72782313-72784813 GCF_027579735.1 Bombina bombina
AAGTGACTACCCTCGGGGAAGAAGCCGATAACCTGTTGATGGCGTAGACAACGCTCATATTATCTGACCAAAAAACTACAGATTTGTTGGCCAGCGCTGGACCCCACAGTTCAATTGCTACTACAATGGGAAACAGCTCCAACAGCGTCAAGTTCCTGTTAAGGCCAGCTGAAACCCACTCACTAGGCCAAGGAGCGGCGCTCCACGCCCCGTTCAAGTAAGCCCCATATCCATGGCTGCCTGCTGCGTCTGTAAACAGATGCAACGCCTGATTAGACTTTGGCTCTTCCTGCCAAATACAGACACCATTAAACCGCCTTAAAAATTCTTCCCAAACTGCTAAGTCATCCCTCATGTCCTGTGACACTTTAAAACGCCGCGCCCCGACGCGAGGACCCCGTAACTGCTCTTCCAACCGTCTGTTGAAAACCCTACCCATGGGGATAGCCCTACCGGCAAAATTCAGCATACCAAGTAGGGATTGCAGATCTCTTTTGGACACCCAATTTGCCCTTTTTACTGCTTCAACGGCCCCCAACAAGCGCACCACTTTGTCGCCTGGAAGCCGACATACCTCAGCCACTGTATCAATTTCTATACCTAGAAATGTGAGACAAGTGCACGGGCCCTGCGTCTTATCTGACGCCAAAGGGACACCAAACCTGCCCATCATGTCATGCATGACTTCCATTAGGACCCTACATTCTGAGGTGTCCGCACGCCCTACCAGAAGAAAGTCATCCAAGTAGTGGGCCACGGCCCCACCACCCGACGCCTTCCATATCACCCAGTGAAGGAACGTACTGAAACTTTCAAATAGGGCACATGACAACGAGCAACCCATGGGCAAGCAACGGTCCACATAAAATTCCCCTTCAAATTTCATGCCCATTAGCACGAAGGCCGACGGGTGCAAAGGGAGAAGCCTAAACGCTGACTCAATGTCCAGCTTAGCCATCAAAGCCGCATGACCCTTATCCCTGACCAATGCCAGTGCCTCATCAAAGGACTGGTAGTGTACCGAACTAAGCTCGGTGTCAATGGCATCATTCACCGATGCCCCTTTGGGGTAAGACAAGTGGTGTATTAGCCGAAACTTGCCTGAATCCTTCTTTGGTACAACCCCCAATGGAGACACCACCAGGTCCGAGAGGGGGTTAGCCTTGAAGGGGCCCACAACTCTCCCCAAGGCCAATTCTTTAGCTAACTTATCCCTAACCACACCGGGAAACTCATAGGCTGATTTCAGGTTCCTGTGTAACGAGGAACCCACTACCCGGCCCGACACAGGTATCCTAAACCCATCCGCCAAACCCCGGCGGATTAGTTCGGCTACTCCCCTGTCTGGGTATTGTGCCAGCCACACTGTCATGGCCTCAAGCCTAAGAGGCGTTGGGGCCCTTGTTACCAGAGGCCCCTCTTTGGGACTGTTTGTCTCCGCCAACCTCTCTCTTCTTGTTGCAATCAATTCCTGGGTGTGGGCCGCTGCAGAACTTGCAGATGTGACGAAAGGAGCAATTTGCCCCCCTGTCACACTGCTTGTCCTGAAACTTCCAGCATTCCCGTCCGCGTCTCTTCGGACGCTGGGTGGCAGGCCGCCCAGGGCCGTTCCGCGGGCCCGGTGTCTGGCCCGCTTGCCCTTCCAACCCCAATTTGGACCACAGGTATAAATCCTGCGTCCCAAAGTGGAGCATAGGGTTCCCTACCATCTTTCTACGAAAGGCCATGTCATATTCGCGCCACGCCCCTTCCCTGAACCTGGCATGGACATCATCGATAGTGTCTTCATATTTAAAGAGGTTATGACCTTGCGTCTGCCACTTATCCAAATAGCAGGTTGCGAGGACTCTGAAGCACCTCTGCCATTCTTCATATGTTTCCGGCCTTTGGACCTTCTTAGGGCCCGTGCCATCTGCTGCCCGCTCCTTCGCGCGACATGCTTCAGGTGAAAGTTCAAAGATGTTCACATAGCGACCATCTTGAATCTTTTTCACCACCTTCGCCTTGAGGTGCCCATAAAGGGAGTGAACCAAGCACGGGTAAGTATCACCTTGCGAGGCCACTCTCCTTGTCACTGGCACCCCCAAGGGGGGCTGTAAAACTGCACCCACCCCGGGGACAAACGGAACCAACGCCGAGCCCGACGCTTGCGCTGCCTGGCTCTTCACCTGCGCTGCTACCAGTTTCTTGATCATTCTAAACATCTCCTTCTGGCCCTTACCCACTAACCCCAGGTCCCCATCGCTATCTGAACCTGACTCACTAGAGGGTACCATGTGTTCAGTGTGTGTGGAAGTGCCAAGCAAGTACTCACCACTCGGGGCCAAAGGAGGAGCCGCTCCAGTTCCGCTTTGTGCAGCCGCCGCTGCTGCCATTGGAGGGACAGGTTGAGATCCAGAAGGGGGTTGACCAGCTGAGCAATCTATCCGCACTGCTGACGAATCACTGCTAACCTGGGAAAACAAAGGAATATGGGGAGTACTCTGTGCGTAGGATGAGA
>NC_069505.1:72789813-72804813 GCF_027579735.1 Bombina bombina
CAAACAGCAGCGTTCCCAATCAAAAATAAGCGTGTGTCAACTACCGCTTCAAATATCACCAAAAATAGAGGAAGCAACGTGACCAGTCAGCCTATGATAGGCTAAACACAAACAACGCCTGCCGTTGCCCTGCCAACACCACAGCTGATCAAATGTCAGGCGAAAACAACACCGCCCATATGATGACCACCTACACATGAAAAGTTTATGAATGAATGGATACACGCTCATCGGCAGTAACCGTAAACCACAGACCAAAAAATTGAGCACACGCACAGGAGCCAGTAATGAAAGGAATGAAACACCATAATCAGGTTGTTATTATTAGTGGAAACCGCAGAGCCACTAGGATAAGCATCCTGCCCAACACAGTTAATTTGAAGTATAGAAACTACCATAAACCTTATAACCATAAATTACACAAGTCCGCTCACTACCAGAGGCTGCCGGTCGATGACAAACTCAGTAAACACACAACAGAGCATTCACATGGATGGTTACCACACATAAAGAGCACTACAGATTAAGAGTAAAAACAGTAGACACTGACACCATGCTAAAATGTAACGAGAAGACCGCAGACCGGGTGTAAGAAATAAGAAAATAATAAAATACAGTACGTGTTCACTGACAAACAGCAGCGTTCCCAATCAAAGAGAAGTGTCAGGATAGGTTAAGTCCAGAGTTAGACCCAAATGCTAGAATGAAGTTAGAATAACACTCTAGCACTGTGAGTATATTCCAGGACCTGACCCTGCGACAGCTGCAATAATATACTCACTGAAATAAACTGGAAGATGGTACAGCAGGGTCAGGAGAAGAAACTTCGGGTAGTTAAGGGTTAACCAAAAGAGTAATCCATCAAGCAATAACCGGCAACTTGAAATCAGGCAGGAAGGGGTTAACTAGAAGGATTTGTCAAACAAGCAAAGTCCAGCAACGTGTTATCAGGCAGATTGGGGTTAAACAGTAGAATTGTCTAGCAAGCAAAGTTCCAGCAACGTGTAATCCGGCAGTTTGGGGTTAACCAGTAGAATAGTTAAACAAGCAAAGTCCAGCAACGTGTTATCAGGCAGTTTGGGGTTAAACAGTAGAATGGTCTAGCAAGCAAAGTTCCAGCAGCATGTAATCAGGCAATTTGGGGTTAAACAGTAGAATGGTCAAGCAAGCAAAGTTCCAGCAGCGTGTAATCAGGTAGTTTGGGGTTAAACAGTAGAATGGTCTAGCAAGCAAAGTTCCAGCAGCGTGTAATCAGGCAGTTTGGGGTTAAACAGTAGAATGGTCAAACAAGCAAAGTCCAGCAACGTGTTATCAGGCAGATTGGGGTTAAACAGTAGAATAGTCTAACAGCCAAAGTCCAGCAACGTGTTAATAAGCAGTTTGGGTTTAAACAGTGAAATGTTCAAACAAGCAAAGTCCAGATAACAGGAATCAGGCAGGAAGGGTTAAGCAGGGTAGGAGTCAAACAAGCCAGCAATTCTTAATCAAACAAGAGATTCAAAAAGCACTCACAAGCCAGGAATTAGAACAAACAGGCCCCGAGGAGAGGAGACGCCAGAATAAGAAGGCCTTCTGACGTCAAAAGAAGGGGCCGACGAGAACAGGGTTGCTAAGCAACCAAAAAAGTGCTACCGCGCTGACACAGGGAAGAAGGAAGCGATCAGCAGCAGAGCGATCGCAACAGTGCCCCCTCCTCAAGGACCCCTCCGGGGAACACGAACAGGCTTTGAAGGATTCTGGGCGTGGAACTGTTTGATCAAAGCAGAGGCACGGACATGAGAAGCAGGTTCCCAATAACGAACAGTGATGGGATATCCCTTCCAATGGACCAAATAATATAGACGGTTACCCAGTAATCTGGAATCAAGAATTTGACTGATCCGAAATTCTGAAGTACCATCCACAAGGAACGGAGAGGGAACTTTACATTTGGTGGAAAACCGGTTAGAGACTGCTGGTTTAAGAAGAGATACGTGAAAGACAGGGTGAATCTTCAAGTTGTCTGGTAAAGCCATCCTGTAGGCAGTAGAACATACCTTGGAAACAATCCTGAATGGCCAATGTATTTAGGACCCAATTTAGCAGAAGGTTGTTTGAGTCGAATGAATCTGGTGGAAATCCAAACCTTGTCTCTAGTCCGAAATGAGGGTGCCTTACGGCGTCTGCAATCAGCAAATCGTTTATACTTTTGAGAAGAGAGAAGAAGAATTTCCTGAATCTTCTTCCAGTGTTTACAAAGATTTCTCACTGTATGATCTGCTCCAGGAACTCCAGAACCTCCCAAAGACATAGGAAAAGTTCTGGGTACAAATCTATAGGCTGCCTTAAAAGGAGAAGTCTGTAAAGAAGAATTGAAATGGGAATTGTAAGCAAGTTCAGCTAAGGGAAGAAGTTGAGACCAATTGGAGTGCTGATGATTAACATAGTGCCTGAGATAGGATTCAAGAGATTGATTTACCCGCTCAGTTTGACCGTTGGACTGAGGATGATGGGCAGTAGAAAGAGATATGGTAACTCCAAACTGTTTGCACAGAGATTTCCAAAATCTTGAGACAAATTGAACTCCTCGATCAGAAACAATGTCCAAAGGAAAACCATGTAATCTGGTGATATGGAGAATAAACAATTCAGCGAGTTTCTGGGCCGATGGTAATCCAGGTAATGGAACAAAATGAGCTGCTTTGGAAAACCTGTCTACCACAACCCATATGGTCTTGTTTCTGGCAGAATTAGGAAGATCTGTAATAAAGTCCATGGAAACATGAGACCAGGGATAATACGGAACAGGCAGAGGTTGTAAGAGTCCAAGAGGTAAAGATGAAGACTTATTAGAGGTACAGGAATGACAAGCTGCAACATAATCCTTGACATCTTTGCCCATGGAAGGCCACCAGACATGTTGTTTGAGTCTCCACAAAGTATTACGCACTCCTGGATGTCCAGACACAACATTATCATGAGCCCAACGAAGAAGTTTTAGGCAGAATTCTGTAGGTACAAACAAGATCCCAGGAGGTATGTTAAAGGATGAAGGAACAGAGGCTTGAGCAGACTGTAATCCTTGGAAAGGAAAAGTAGATAACTGAGCTAGAACTTTAGCAGGGCGGAGAATGGGTTCAGAATCCAAAAATGTAGAATCAGAGACCAGAAATTGTCTAGATAAAGCGTCTGCTTTCGTATTATTAGAACCAGGAATATAAGAGAGAACAAAATTAAATCTGGAAAAGAACAGAGCCCATCGGGCTTGACGTGAGTTGAGGGGTTTGGCAGTATGAAGATACAGAAGATTTTTATGATCCGTGAGAATAAGAAATGGTTGAACCGTGCCTTCAAGCAGATGTCTCCATTCTTCCAAAGCCATCTTAATAGCTAACAGTTCCTTGTTACCGACATCATAATTCAGTTCAGAAGTATTGAACTTCTTGGAGAAAAATCCCACAGGAAGGATCTTGCTAGTAACAGGATTTCGCTGAGATAGTACAGCCCCAGCAGCGATCAGAGAAGCATCCACTTCAAGGATGAATTGGAGACTCAGAACAGGATGGCAAAGAATGGGAGCTGAAGTAAATGCAGACTTCAGAGATTCAAATGCCTGTAAGGCTTTATCAGACCAATGCTTGCAATCCTGACCCTTCTTTGTAAGAGCTGTAAGGGGTGCCGAGATGTTAGCAAAGTCTTTTATGAATTTACGATAGTAATTGGCAAACCCCAGGAACCTTTAAAGAGATTTTAAGGAAGTAGGTCTAGGCCAATCTATAATAGCCGACAGTTTGTCAGAATCCATCTTGAATCCAGACGGGGAAATAATGTAACCCAGGAAATGAATAGATTCTTGATGAAAAGAGCACTTTTCAAGCTTGGCAAAGAGAGAATTTTCACGTAATCTCTGGAGTACTAGTGTAACATGATGAACGTGATCCTGTAAATTCCGGGAATAAATCAAAATATCATCAAGATAGATAATAATGAATTGATTAAGATAGTCTCTGAATATTTCATTAACAAAATGTTGAAAAACTGCAGGGGCATTGCATAACCCAAAAGGCATAACTAAATATTCATAGCCCAAACCTACTGTTGAAGGCAGTTTTCCACTCATCCCCTTTACAAATTCTGACCAAATTATATGCCCCACGAAGATCCAATTTGGTAAAGATGGAAGCACCCTGGAGACGATCAAATAATTCGGGAATGAGAGGAAGTGGATAATAATTCTTGATTGTAATTTGATTAAGAGCACGATAGTCAATGCAAAGACGAAGACCTCCATCTTTTTTTTCCACAAAGAAAAAAACCTGCTCCTACTGGAGAAGAAGAAGGGCGGATAAAACCTCAGGCCAAATTATCCTTGATATATTCCTCAAGTGAAACATTTTCTTGACGAGAAAGTGGGTATGTTTTACCCTTAGGTAGAGGTGCTCCTGGTAATAGGTCAATGGGACAATCAAAGGTCCGGTGTGGAGGTAATACTTCAGCATCCTTTTTAGAAAAGACATCACAAAAAGAATGATAATGTTCAGGCAAGGAATCAGGAATGTCCAAAACTGCCACAACTGTACTAGAAGTTTTGGGAGTATTCTGAAGACACTGTTTGAAACAAGAAGATCCCCAAGCAACAAGTTCTCCTTTAGACCAGGAAAAAACTGGATCATGTAGTTGAAGCCAAGGGAGTCCCAAAATGAGAGGAAACTGTGGGGAAGAGATGATGTCAAAACAAATGGTTTCGGAATGAAGTACTCCTACAGACATGAGAATTGGTATCGTAAAATATTGAATGAAACCAGAACCTAAGGGTTGACCACTGACAGTAGTGACCTTAATTACTTGGCTCTTGGAAAGCAAAGGAATACGAAAAGCATTGACAAAATCCGAATCCATAAACATTCCTGCAGCTCCAGAATCGATGAGTGCTTGAGCCTGAAATTTGGTGTTGCCAAAGCGGACAGTGACTGGAACAAACAGCTTGGGATTGAGGGTAGAAAAAGATCTTTGGCTTAACTCAGTCCCTCTTTCTGGAATTAATCCCTGGCTTTTACTGGACGATCTTTTAACATATGCCCCATAATACCACAGTAAAGACATAGTCCCAGATTACGCCTTCTGAGACGTTCAGCTTCGGATAATTTGATTGCATCAACCTCCATGGGTTCACTTGACTCAGAGATAGAAGTATTTGGAGTAGGAAGGTTTGGTGAACGAGGCATAGGACGGAAAGAAGATCTGATAAAGGATCTTCTGTTACGGTCACGTTCATGGAGACGCTCAGAGTAACGAGCATCTAGCTTGATACATAAGTTGATAAGTTCTTCTAGAGAATCAGGAAGATGCCTATAAACCAGTTCGTCTTTCAAATGATCACAAAGACCTTTACGAAACGCTGCATGCAGGGCCCCATGATTCCACATAGTTTCAGCAGCTAAAGTCCGGAATTCTATAGCGTATTGTGCTACAGAAAGAGATCCCTGTCTTAAATCTAAAAGTCCTGCTTCGGCAGCCGCTGATCTACCAGGTTTATCAAACACAGAAGAAAATATGGATACAAAAGTGTCAATATCATGGAGCAAAGGATCATCCTTTTCCAACAGTGGAGAAACCCAAGCCAAGGCTTTACCCTTCATAAGAGAAATTAAAAAGGTGATCTTGGAGGAAGAGGAAACAAACATCTGAGGATTATTTCTGAAGTGAAGGCGGCACTGATTAAGAAATCCTCGACAGTCTTCAGGATTGCCATCATATTTATCCGGTAGCGGAATTCTGGGAATAAACTGTTCTGCAGGTTGTGGTGGATTAAATGCAGGGTTAGAACTGGCCGCAGGAACAACAGGTGTTGCAGAGACTTGAGAAGGTGGAGAGAGATTATGCAAAAGAGCAGTAATTTGATCCAATTTAGAATCCAGGGTTTGCAGGTGTGCAGAGTGGGTTCCAAGAAGCTGTCCCTGTAGAGCCACAGCTCTGGATAACTCACCAGGGTCCATTATATGGCCTGTTTGTAATGTCAGGATAGGTTAAGTCCAGAGTTAGACCCAAATGCTAGAATGAAGCTAGAATAACACTCTAGCACTGTGAGTATATTCCAGAACCTGACCCTGCGACAGCTGCAATAATATACTCACTGAAATAAACTGGAAGATGGTACAGCAGGGTCAGGAGAAGAAACTTCGGGTAGTTAAGGGTTAACCAAAAGAGTAATCCATCAAGCAATAACCGGCAACTTGAAATCAGGCAGGAAGGGGTTAACCAGAAGGATTTGTCAAACAAGCAAAGTCCAGCAACGTGTTATCAGGCAGATTGGGGTTAAACAGTAGAATTGTCTAGCAAGCAAAGTTCCAGCAACGTGTAATCCGGCAGTTTGGGGTTCCAGTAGAATAGTTAAACAAGCAAAGTCCAGCAACGTGTTATCAGGCAGTTTGGGGTTAAACAGTAGAATGGTCTAGCAAGCAAAGTTCCAGCAGCGTGTAATCAGGCAATTTGGGGTTAAACAGTAGAATGGTCAAGCAAGCAAAGTTCCAGCAGCGTGTAATCAGGTAGTTTGGGGTTAAATAGTAGAATGGTCTAGCAAGCAAAGTTCCAGCAGCGTGTAATCAGGCAGTTTGGGGTTAAACAGTAGAATGGTCAAACAAGCAAAGTCCAGCAACGTGTTATCAGGCAGATTGGGGTTAAACAGTAGAATAGTCTAACAGGCAAAGTCTAGCAATGTGTTAACAAGCAGTGTGGGTTTAAACAGTGAAATGTTCAAACAAGCAAAGTCCAGATAACAGGAATCAGGCAGGAAGGGTTAAGCAGGGTAGGAGTCAAACAAGCCAGCAATTCTTAATCAAACAAGAGATTTAAAAAGTACTCACAAGCCAGGAATTAGAACAAACAGGCTCCGAGGAGACGCCGGAATAAGAAGGCCTTCTGACGTCAGCAGAAGGGGGCGACGAGAACAGGGTTGCTAAGCAACCAAGAAAGCGCTACCGCGCTGACACAAGGAAGAAGGAAGCGATGAGCAGCAGAGCGATCGCGACAAGAAGCGTGTATCGACTACCGCTTAAAAACCACCTTAAATAGAGGAAGTTGCGTAACTAGTCACCCTGTGATAGGCTACACACAAACAACGCCTACCGTTGCCCTGTCAACACTAGAAACAAATATGTCCACAGCACTGTATTATTCAAATTGCTTTATTCTCTGTAAATTACAGACATAAAATAACGACGTTTCGAGTGTTGCCACTCTTACTCATGCTAGTTACAATGTATAATTTTGCAACAATTTAAAACCCTCAGTTTGGCGCCAACCACTCTACTAGGTGGATCTGCTGCCATCTACTGACCAATCTGGTAAACAAGCTCCATCCGAGATATAAATTGATTGTATATAGTATACATTAAGTGATAGAAAGCATATGAAATTAATACTGTGTATAAGCAAACAAATTTTTGATTCATAGTTACATTTTATCATGTAATATTGAAATGTTTTTAAAGTGTTGTTTACCAGATTGGTCAGTAGATGGCAGCAGATCCACCTAGTAGAGTGGTTATACATTGTAACTAGCATGAGTAAGAGTGGCAACACTCGAAACGTCGCTATTTTATGTCTGTAATTTACAGAGAATAAAGCAATTTGAACAATACAGTGCTGTGGACATATTTGTTTCTACTATTGGAATTGGGGGAGCCAGGCAGGGCCCCTTTCTTCACTTGCACTGCACTCCTGTCTTTGCTGTACTAACAAGTTACTACATTGTTGCCCTGCCAACACCACAGCTGTTCAAATGTGAACCACAGACCGAAAAATTAAGCACACTCCCAGGGGCCAGTAATGGAAGATAAGAAAGACCATAATCAGGTAGTTAATGTTGAAAAACGCAGAGCCACCTACGGACTATGTACAAACATGCACTGTTATAATTAGTAGTGCTGATGGATCAGCCGTACATCACTACTAAGCCAACACCCAAAGAAAACAACAAATAAAGGAACATAAACATTCATGTCACTGGACCAAGACACACTACGAAATAGATGGCATCAAGCCAAACCCCTAGCAAAGACTAAAACAACGATACCTCAAAGAGCAAAATGTGCTACATAAACACTTTCTAAGGGAGAGATGTCAACCAATGTTTACGTACCAAACAAAATGAAAAAATAAGCAACAATAGAGAATAAAAAAAATTGAAGTAAGCCATAAACACATAGCAAAAGTCTGCTCATGGAGCCCCTCGGTCAGAGAGCAGGCGATCACAGCCACAGACTGAGTGGAGCAAGGATGTAAAAAGAGATGCTATGAGCTAAAGAATATTAATAGTCAAAATTGTGTGAAGACAAAAAATGAAGAATACTACAATGATCATACATATCTAGTTAATCAAATGTAATGAAAACAAAAACAGAATTAATTACATTGCAAAGGAAATAGATTATAAAATAATCTCAAAAAAAACAACCATCAATTTCATTACTAGCTAATACTTCAGCTACCAAACAAGTTGTGGACATCATCCGAGGTAATTGGTATCTCATTACTAACGACCGATCTCTTCCGTTTGAAAATTGTTCCCCACCTAGAGTGGTTCACCGGAGTGGCTTAAGTCTGAAGACCCTGTTAATGAAAACAGACCCATGGCGTAGCAATAGAACCTAGCTAGCCAATTCTAAACCTGGTTGCTACAAATGTGGAAGCTGCGTTACTTGCAGCTCTCTGATCACAGGCCAAAGATTCCACCACCCTTGTACCACTAAAATGTACACGATCAAGCACAGGCTCACTTGTACGTCACAGTATGTTGTGTATTATTTGTCCTGCCCCTGTGGCCTCTACTACATTGGGAAGACCAGTACCACCTTCAGGGAGAGACTGGCAAATCATAAAAGTGCCATAAGGGCTGCTTTCAGAGACCAACAGGCTGACCAACCAGTGGAAAGACATTTTTTTGATTATAAACAACCCATTGCCACACTCCGGGCTATGTTGATTGACACTGTTGCACCCCTGAGAAGAGGTGGTGACAGAAATAATGAACTATTGAAATGTGAATCCAAATGGATTTACCGATTGAACACGCTCAGCCCACATGGCCTTAATGCCCATTTGGATTTTTCTTTATTTTTTTGAGATTATTTTATAATTTATTTCCTTTGCAATGTAATTAATTCTGTTTTTGTTTTCATTACATTCGATTAACTAGATATGTATGATCATTGTAGTATTGTTCATTTTCTGTCTTCACACAATTTTGACTATTAATATTCTTTAACTCATAGCATCTCTTTTTACATCCTTGCTCCACTCAGTCTGTGGCTGTGATCGCCTGCTCTCTGACCGAGGGGCTCCAAGAGCAGACTTTTGTTATGTGCTTATGTCTTACTTCAATTGTTTTTATTCTCTATTGTTGATTATTTTTTTCATTTTGTTTGGTACGTAAACATTGGTTGACATCTCTCCCTTAGAAAGTGTTTAATAGCACTTTTTGTTCTTTGAGGTATCGTTGTTTTAGTCTGTGCTAGGGGTTTGGCTTGATGCCATCTATTTCATAGTGTGTTTTGGTCCAGTGACATGAATGTTTATGTTCCTTTATTTGTTGTTTTCTTTGGGTGTTGGCTTAGTAGTGATGTACGGCTGATCCATCAGCACTACTAATTATAACAGTGCATGTTTGTACATAGTCCGTAGGTGGCTCTGCGTTTTTCAACATTAACTACCTGATTATGGTCTTTCTTATCTTCCATTACTGGCCCCTGGGAGTGTGCTAATTTTTCGGTCTGCGGTTCGCATTTGAACAGCTGTGGTGTTGACAGGGCAACGGTAGGCATTGTTTGTGTGTAGCCTATCACAGGCTGACTAGTTACGCAGCTTCCTCTAATTAAGGTGGTTTTGAAGCGGTAGTCGATACATGCTTCTCTTTGATTGGGAACGCTGCTGTTTGTCAGTGAACAGGTACTGTATTTTATTATTTTATTATTTCTTACACCCGGTCTGTGGTCTTCTCGTTACATTTTAGCATGGTGTCAGTGTCTACTGTTTTTACTCTTAATCTGTAGTGCTCTTTATGTGTGGTAACCATCCAGGTGAATGCTCTGTTGTGTGTTTACTGAGTTTGTCATCGACCGGCAGCCTCTGGTAGTGAGCGGACTTGTGTAATTTATGGTTATAAGGTTTATGGTAGTTTCTATACTTCAAATTAACTGTGTTGGGCAGGATGCTTATTCTAGTGGCTCTGTGGTTTCCACTAATAATAACAACCTGATTATGGTCTTTCGTTCCTTTCATTACTGGCTCCTGTGTGTGTGCTCAATTTTTTGGTCTGTGGTTTACGGTTACTGCCGATGAGCGTGTATCCATTCATTCATAAACTTTTCATGTGTAGGTGGACGTCATATGGGCGGTGTTGTTTTCGCCTGACATTTGATCAGCTGTGGTGTTGGCAGGGCAACGGCAGGCATTGTTTGTGTTTAGCCTATCATAGGCTGACTGGTCACGTTGCTTCCTCTATTTTTGGTGATGTTTGAAGCGGTAGTTGACACACGCTTATTTTTGATTGGGAGCGCTGCTGTTTGGCAGTGAACTGGTACTGTACTTTAACATTTTCTTTTTGCTTATACCCGGTGTGCTGTCTTTTCGTTACATATTAACATGCTGTCAGTGTCCACTGTTTTTATCCTTAACCTGTAGGGCTTTTTGTGTATGGTAACCATTCAGGTGAATGCTCTGTTATGTGTTGGATTGAGTTTGTCCCCAGCTGGCAGCCTATGGTGTTAAGCGGACTTGTGTAAGTTATGGTTACAAGCTTTGTGGTACGTTTCTATAGATCGAATTAACTGTGTTGGTCAGGATTTCTATTTTTATTTTTTGAGCATACAAGGTCATTAGAAGATAGCCTCCTTTGGTTAAAGGGGGTATGGATTGTTTATATTGTTTCCTTTAGCATTACATACATTTGTTATGCTTCTATGCATTCTCAGATCTGTCATGCTGACTCTATATAACTATATTATCTATGGGTTATTGTTGCACATGATTAGCCTGCTTGTCTCTATTCGTTCATTGTTAGGTACTTTCACACGTTCACACGTTTTAGTATTTTTATCCGTTGCAGCATCTGATTTGATTAATCATGTACGCATAACTGCAGTTTTCTACTGACTAACGGCTAGATTTAGAGTTGGGCGGTAGCCGTCAAAACCAGCGTTAGAGGCTCCTAACGCTCGTTTTTACCGCCCTCTGGTATTTGGAGTCAGTCAGGAAAGGGTCTAACGCTCACTTTGCAGCCGCGACTTTTCCATACCGCAGATCCCCTTGCGCCATTTGCGTATCCTATCTTTTCAATGGGATCTTTCTAACGCTGGTATTTAGAGTCGTGGCTGAAGTGAGCGTTAGAAATCTAACGACAAAACTCCAGCCGCAGAAAAAAGTCAGTAGTTAAGAGCTTTCTGGGCTAACGCCGGTTCATAAAGCTCTTAACTACTGTGCTCTAAAGTACACTAACATCTATAAACTACCTATGTACCCCTAAACCGAGGTCCCCCCACATCGCCGCCACTCTATTAATTTTTTTAACCCCTAATCTGCTGCTCCGTACACCGCCGCCAGCTAAATTATCCCTATGTACCCCTAATCTGCTGCCCCTAATACCGCCGACCCCTATATTATATTTATTAACCCCTAATCTGCCCCCCCCCAACGTCGCCGCCACCTACCTACACTTATTAACACCTAATCTGCCGAGCGGACCTCACCGCTACTATAATAAAGTTATTAACCCCTAATCCGCCTCATTCCCGCCTCAATAACCCTATAATAAATAGTATTAACCCCTAATCTGCCCTCCCTAACATCGCCGACACCTAACTTCAAACATTAACCCCTAATCTGCCGACTGGAGCTCACCGCTATTCTAATAAATTTTTTAACCCCTAAAGCTAAGTCTAACCCTAACACTAACACCCCCTAAGTAAAATATAATTTAAATCTAACGAAATAAATTAACTCTTATTATATAAATTAATCCTATTTAAAGCTAAATACTTACCTGTAAAATAAACCCTAATATAGCTACAATATAAATTATAATTATATTGTATCTATTTTAGGATTAATATTTATTTTACAGGCAACTTTGTATTTATTTTGATCAGGTACAATAGCTATTAAATAGTTAATAACTATTTAATAGCTAAAATAGTTAAAATAATTACAAAATTACCTGTAAAATAAATCCTAACCTAAGTTACAATTAAACCTAACACTACACTATCAATAAATAAATTAAATAAACTACCTACAATTACCTACAATTAAACCTAACACTACACTATCAATAAATTAATTAAATACAATACCTACAAATAAATACAATTAAATAAACTAACTAAAGTACAAAAAAATAAAAAAGAACTAAGTTACAAAAAATAAAAAAATATTTACAAACATTAGAAAAATATTACAAGAATTTTACACTAATTACACCTACTCTAAGCCCCCTAATAAAATAACAAAGACCCCAAAATAAAAAAAATGCCCTACCCTATTCTAAATTAAAAAAGTTAAAAGCTCTTTTACCTTACCAGCCCTTAAAAGGACCCTTTGTGGGGCATGCCCCAAAGAATTCAGCTCTTTTGCCTGTAAAAAAAAACACTACAATACCCCCCCAACATTACAACCCACCACCCACATACCCCTAATCTAACCCAAACCCCCCTTAAATAAACCTAACACTAAGCCCCTGAAGATCCTCCTACCTTATCTTCACCATGCCAGGTTCACCGATCTGTCCTCGGAAGTCTTGATCCAAGCCTCGGAAATGTTGATCCAAGCCCAAGCGGGGGCTGAAGAGTGACGTCCATCCTCCGGCTGAAGTCTTGATCCAAGCGGGCAGAAGAGGACATCCGGACCGGCAAACATCTTCTTCCAAGCCGCATCTTCTATGTTCTTCAATCCGATGATGACCGACTGATCTTCAAGACCTCCAGCGCGGATCCATCCATCTTCACCGACGACTTCCCAACGAATGACGGTTCCTTTAAGGGACGTCATCCAAGATGGCGTCCCTCGAATTCCGATTGGCTGATAGGATTCTATCAGCCAATCGGAATTAAGGTAGGAAAATTCTGATTGGCTGATGGAATCAGCCAATCAGAATCAAGTTCAATCCGATTGGCTGATCCAATCAGCCAATCAGATTGAGCTTGCATTCTATTGGTTTATTTTATTGGTTTATTTAAGGGGTTTGGGTTAGATTATGGGTATGTGGGTGGTGGGTTGTAATGTTGGGGGGGAGGTATTGTATGTTTTTTTTTTACAGGCAAAAGAGCTGAATTCTTTGGGGCATGCCCCGCAAATGGTCCTTTTCAGGGCTGGTAAGGTAAAAGAGCTTTGAACTTTTTAAATTTAGAATAGGGTAGGGCATTTTTTTATTTTGGGGGTCTTTGTTATTTTATTAGGGGGCTTAGAGTAGGTGTAATTAGTTTAAAATTCTTGTAATATTTTTCTAATGTTTGTAAATATTTTTTTATTTTTTGTAACTTAGCTTTTTTTATTTTTTGTACTTTAGTTAGTTTATTTAATTGTAGTTATTTGTAGGTATTTTATTTAATTAATTTATTGATAGTGTAGTGTTAGGTTTAATTGTAGGTAATTGTAGGTAGTTTATTTAATTTATTTATTGATAGTGTAGTGTTAGGTTTAATTGTAACTTAGGTTAGGATTTATTTTACAGGTAATTTTGTAATTATTTTAACTAGGTAGCTAGTTAAATAGTTATTAACTATTTAATAGCTATTGTACCTGGTTAAAATAAATACAAAGTTGCCTGTAAAATAAATATTAATCCTAAAATAGCTACAATATAATTATAATTTAAAAAAAATAAAAAATAATATAATTAAATAGGAATAATTTATTTAATAAGAGTTAATTTATTTTGTTAGATAAAAATTATATTTAACTTAGGGGGGTGTTAGTGTTAGACTTAGCTTTAGGGGTTAATACATTTATTATAGTAGCGGTGAGCTCCGATCGGCAGATTAGGGGTTAATTATTATAGGTAGCTGGCGGCGACGTTGTGGGGGGCAGATTAGGGGTTAATAAATATAGGGGTCGGCGTGTTAGGGGCAGCAGATTAGGGGTACATAGCTATAATGTATCTTGCGGTGGTGTACGGAGCGGCAGATTAGGGGTTAATAATAATATGCAGGGGTCAACTATAGCGGGGGCGGCAGATTAGGGGTTAATAATTGTAAGGTTAGGGGTGTTTAGACTCGGGGTTCATGTTAGAGTGTTAGGTGCAGACGTAGGAAGTGTTTCCCCATAGAAAACAATGGGGCTGCGTTAGAAGCAGAACGCTGCTTTTTTGCAGGTGTTTGGTTTTTTTCAGCTCAAACTGCCCCATTGTTTTCTATAGGGGAATCGTGCACGAGCACGTTTTTGAAGCTGGCCGCGTCCGTAAGCACCGCTGGTATCGAGAGTTGCAGTGGCATTAAATTATGCTCTACACTCCCTTTTTGGAGCCTAACGCACTGAAAACCCAGCCATTCTGTGAACTCTAAATTCCAGCGGTATTTAAAAGGTGCAGGGGGAAAAATGCACGCGTAGCTAACGCACCCCTTTGGCCACAGAACTCTAAATCTAGCCGTAAGTGACTAGGTTTAGTGAGACAAAGTTTATGCGTAGCAGTTTTTCTGAATGCCTAACTTTACATTCACTTTAACCTGTGCGCAAAAAGATTAATTACAGCAAAGTTTACGCTCGATTAGGAGCACGCCGTTTGCAAACTAGCCCTTACTGGAGATTAAGCCATTAATTTAATTTCCATTTAGAAATAAAATTTCTAACCAAATGATAATTGGAGGCGATTATGTTCGCACGATACAATGTGCAATACACATATAACTGAATCAAATTTTACAAATTTATATATATTTCTCAGTATATTTAAATGGATAAACAAATTTACATTGAAATATATTTCTGCAAGAAATTAGTAAATGAGAAAATAATGAATAAAATGATGCGAAC
>NC_069505.1:72809813-72952313 GCF_027579735.1 Bombina bombina
TTAAATTCTTCATTATTACTATTCCTCTTCGTGATATTTTTCTTTATATTAATGGTCCGTGTACTCCACCGTGGTATCCTAGTGGACGCCTGTGATCCACTATGTTTCGAGATGTATAGGACAAAGTGATAGCTTGATCGTGTGTTGGTGCTTTTATGTTTATTTTTAGGTCACTATGGTCACCATTTAGCCGGATGAGCAGTGGTTTACTGTGATATGACGGCGATGCTTTTATTAGGTCTCTGTTTGACAGCGTAACTATGTATTATATTCAGCTAGTGATGAGGCAGGATGACCTCGGGTACAATTATGGTAAAGGACTTTTGGGCTGATATGGCCAAACTCGGCTAGGAGCATGTGGTTGTTTGAATTGGTTGCCAGGACTACTGACTGAGCCGGGAGGCGTTGCGGCGTTACGCTAACAAATAATGGATCAGGTCTGACGCGGTGATGTTGGGGTATACGGAGTTGTTTACAGGTATCGCCAAGGCAACCGTTCATAGTGCCGCTGTGGGTGACGTATGTATTGATCTGCGTCCTGTTAACCTATGAGAAACTTTGTTGTTTCTATTGTGGTTGACTAGTAACAAGGAACGGGGTGTGGCTACCTATGACGAGTCGGCCTGGCCTATCAACACACGGGGGCACGTCGTGTCCCACCTATCAGGCACTTTGTTGTCTTGATTTTTTTAGCAGATGTACGCTTTAGAAGTTGTTTTAGTTTCAGTAGATCGGACATGATATGGGGGCTATCAGATACATTTAGAGTTTGCACACATAGGACTACGGATCAGGGTGTATATATTTACACATTCTATGTATTATTCACTACACTTTTCCCTGATTATAGGGATTCATGCTTGTTTTGCAAACGGCTCAACTTTTTCACACGGCACATTTTCATTGGTAGTTTACTTGGGGGAGTGGTATATGGGTCTATAAATGTTTTGTTTTTTCACTATTTGTTTGTCAGAGGAAGGGACGTTGTTGGTCCCGAAACGTCACAATAAACTTTTGATTTAAACTGCTGTCTACAGTCCAGTGAGTGCTTTCTACAATTTTCACTTTCTATATATATATATATATATATATATATATATATATATATATACACATATATATATATATATATACACAAACACACACATATATATATATATATACACTGTGTGCAGAATTATTAGGCAAATGAGTATTTTGACCATATCATCCTCTTTATGCATATTGTCTTACTCCAAGCTGTATAGGCTTGAAAGCCTACTACCAATTAAGCATATTAGGTGATGTGAATCTCTGTAATGAGAAGGGGTGTGGTCTAATGACATCAACACCCTATATCAGGTGTGCATAATTATTAGGCAACTTCCTTTCCTTTGGCAAAATGGGTCAAAAGAAGGACTTGACAGGCTCAGAAAAGTCAAAAATAGTGAGATATCTTGCAGAGGGATGCAGCACTCTTAAAATTGCAAAGTTTCTGAAGCGTGATCATCAAACAATCAAGCGTTTCATTCAAAATAGTTAACAGGGTCGCAAGAAGCGTGTGGAAAAACCAAGGCGCAAAATAACTGCCCATGAACTGAGAAAAGTCAAGCGTGCAGCTGCCAAGATGCCACTTGCCACCAGTTTGGCCATATTTCAGAGCTGCAACATCACTGGAGGGCCCAAAAGCACAAGGTGTGCAATACTCAGAGACATGGCCAAGGTAAGAAAGGCTGAAAGACAACCACCACTGAACAAGACACACAAGCTGAAACGTCAAGACTGGGCCAAGAAATATCTCAAGACTGATTTTTCTAAGGTTTTATGGACTGATGAAATGAGAGTGAGTCTTGATGGGCCAGATGGATGGGCCCGTGGCTGGATTGGTAAAGGGCAGAGAGCTCCAGTCCGACTCAGATGCCAGCAAGGTGGAGGTGGAGTACTGGTTTGGGCTGGTATCATCAAAGATGAGCTTGTGGGGCCTTTTCGGATTGAGGATGGAGTCAAGCTCAACTCCCAGTCCTACTGCCAGTTTCTGGAAGACACCTTCTTCAAGCAGTGGTACAGGAAGAAGTCTGCATCCTTCAAGAAAAACATGATTTTCATGCAGGACAATGCTCCATCACACGCGTCCAAGTACTCCACAGCGTGGCTGGCAAGAAAGGGTATAAAAGAAGAAAATCTAATGACATGGCCTCCTTGTTCACCTGATCTGAACCCCATTGAGAACCTGTGGTCCATCATCAAATGTGAGATTTACAAGGAGGGAAAACAGTACACCTCTCTGAACAGTGTCTGGGAGGCTGTGGTTGCTGCTGCACGCAATGTTGATGGTGAACAGATCAAAACACTGACAGAATCCATGGATGGCAGGCATTTGAGTGTCCTTGCAAAGAAAGGTGGCTATATTGTCACTGATTTGTTTTTGTTTTGTTTTTGAATGTCAGAAATGTATATTTGTGAATGTTGAGATGTTATATTGGTTTCACTGGTAAAAATAAATAATTGAAATGGGTATATATTTGTTTTTTGTTAAGTTGCCTAATAATTATGCACAGTAATAGTCACCTGCACACACAGATATCCCCCTAAAATAGCTATAACTAAAAACAAACTAAAAACTACTCCCAAAACTATTCAGCTTTGATATTAATGAGTTTTTTGGGTTCATTGAGAACATGGTTGTTGTTCAATAATAAAATTAATCCTCAAAAATACAACTTGCCTAATAATTCTGCACTCCCTGTATATATACACACACACACACACACATATATATATATATATATATATATATATATATATATATACACACACATATATATATATATATATATATATATATATATACATACACACACACACACACACACACACACACACACATATATATATATATATATATATATATATATATATATATATACACACACACACACACACACACACATATATATATATATATATATATATATATACACACACACACACATATATATATATATATATATATATATATATACACACACACACACACACACACACACACATATATATATATATATATATATATATATATATACACACACACACACACACACACACACACACACACATATATATATATATATATATATATATATATATATACACACACACACACACACACACACACACATATATATATATATATATATATATATATATATATATATGCGAAAAAGGGGGAGGAGAACAGCACCCCTGAGATAGAACAAAAGCTAGAATAACTTCCATGCCTGTTCATTTTTTATAGCAACTCAGGGTGCAGGTTCTTTTTGCACACTATGCCCTTTCACAGAGAAAAAATATCCTGTAGCGTTCCTTGTTCAGAGGAGAATTACCTGGTATTTCGGGGCTGGACTGACCATGTCGGCGGGATCAGACTGATATACTACAGGAAAGTTTTCATCTGTGAAAAGCACAATTGGGCAGAAAGAAGCTACTTCCAGGTGGTTACCGGGCCATAGAACAAGCTATTGATGCTGCTGTTCGTTCCTGGCAGACTGCTTCTCATTCTGTTTTGCATATGTATATATATATAAAAGAGAAAAAAAGGGTGCAACCCCTCTAAGTGCTGTATGTAAGATAAAATAATATATTTATTTAATATCACAATTTAAAACTCACAAGATACAACCTCAAACAATATGAGGAATGTTAAAGGCACCAGGGAACCGTATAGGTCTCTCAAAGATATTGCATCAAAGTTCTATATAGGCAAAGGCTTGCAGAAGTCAGGTGTAGGATAGACATATACACTCGTAGTCCCACAACACTAATCACGATTTCCAGCCTAAGCCCGGTCCTTCAAATGTCCCCAAATAGGAGAGTTCAGTATAACAAGTACAATTGCTCTGTTTAAAATCTGCCACACAAAACTATCCAGTCAGCAGTTTAGCAAGCATTAAAAGCCGGCAACTTGCAATTGCTGAGCGTAGTAGTGTGATCACGTAGAGACGGTGGGCGTGGCCTTATGCATTTCGTAGTGATTCCCCCTACTTCGTCAGAGGCTGCCCACTTGAACCACCATCCGTCGTTATATACATGTATAGAGACCACCCCTTGAGAACATAATGCATTCCTACTTTTTAATTTTTCCTATATTTATAGTACACACATAGAGAGCTATTGAAACATCTACATATTAACATTAATGCAATATGGGTTGAATAAGCACACTAATATAAGGTGATGAAAATTCCTATACAGTTTATATTATATATATTTTTTTCGAATGGTTTATAGTTGATATTGAATTAAGTTTTAGCTTGACCTGTCATATTAGATTTTATAAATGGAATAAATAGGCTTTAGATATGTATAGGGTTATAGCTGAAGTCCAAGTGTGCCTATTAAATGGCACATTATAGCATTCAGTTTTTTTATGCCTGTATATATATATATTTATCCAAAAAATGGTTTCACTTAAATCACTAATTTATTGATCTATTTTATTGTGTATCCCTATACAGCTTTGTAACTACAAGGAAAATTTGTATTTAAAATATAGATCTGAAGCTCAATTTATTTATATATATATTTTTTTTTATGTTAGGTTTTTATCAAATAATATTATTTTCATTAAATAACATTATGCTTGTTGCACGGATTTTGTTATATTGGTTAACTTATGCAATATACAACCATATTAATATAAATTATAAATGGTTGTCACTGTATCCATTACTATATGTCCAATACATTTCTTAACAATAAGTATCAGATATAACAAATTCCCCACTGACAAATAGGAATGCATTATGTTCTCAAGGGGTGGTCACTATACATGTATATAACGACGGATGGGTGTTCAAGTGGGCAGCCTCTGACGAAGTAGGGGGAAACCCTACGAAACGTGTAAGGCCACGCCCACCGTCTCTACGTCATCACGCTACTACGCTCAGCATTTGCAAGTTGCCAGCTTTTAATGCTTGCTAAACTGCTGACTGGATAGTTTTGTGTGGCAGATTTTAAACAGAGCAATTGTACTTGTTACTGAACTCTCCTATTTGGGGACATTTGAAGGACCGGGCTTAGGCTGGAAATCGTGAGTAGTGTTGTGGAACTACGAGTGTATATGTCTATCAATACATATGTACACATAAATAGACATATGTACACATAAATAGACATATGTACACATAAATAGACATATGTACACATAAATAGACATATGTACACATAAATAGACATATGCACACATAAATAGACATATGTATACATAAATAGACATATGTATACATAAATAGACATATGTATACATAAATAGACATATGTATACATAAATAGACATATGTATACATAAATAGACATATGTATACATAAATAGACATATGTACACATAAATAGACATATGTATACATAAATAGACATATGTATACATAAATAGACATATGTACACATAAATAGACATATGTACACATAAATAGACATATGTATACATAAATAGACATATGTATACATAAATAGACATATGTACACATAAATAGACATATGTATACATAAATAGACATATGTATACATAAATAGACATATGTATACATAAATAGACATATGTACACATAAATAGACATATGTATACATAAATAGACATATGTACACATAAATAGACATATGTATACATAAATAGACATATGTATACATAAATAGACATATGCACACATAAATAGACATATGTATACATAAATAGACATATGTATACATAAATAGACATATGTATACATAAATAGACATATGTACACATAAATAGACATATGTATACATTAATAGACATATGTATACATAAATAGACATATGTATACATAAATAGACATATGTACACATAAATAGACATATGTATACATAAATAGACATATGTATACATAAATAGACATATGTATACATAATTAGACATATGTATACATAAATAGACATATGTATACATAAATAGACATATGTACACATAAATAGACATATGTATACATAAATAGACATATGTACACATAAATAGACATATGTATACATAAATAGACATATGTACACATAAATAGACATATGTATACATAAATAGACATATGTACACATAAATAGACATATGTATACATAAATAGACATTTGTACACATAAATAGACATATGTATACATAAATAGACATATGTATACATAAATAGACATATGTATACATAAATAGACATATGTACACATAAATAGACATATGTATACATAAATAGACATATGTATACATAGACATATGTATACATAAATAGACATATGTACACATAAATAGACATATGTATACATAAATAGACATATGTATACATAAATAGACATATGTATACATAAATAGACATATGTATACATAGACATATGTATACATAAATAGACATATGTATACATAAATAGACATATGTACACATAAATAGACATATGTACACATAAATAGACATATGTATACATAAATAGACATATGTATACATAAATAGACATATGTATACATAGACATATGTATACATAAATAGACATATGTATACATAAATAGACATATGTACACATAAATAGACATATGTATACATAAATAGACATATGTACACATAAATAGACATATGTATACATAAATAGACATATGTACACATAAATAGACATATGTATACATAAATAGACATATGTATACATAAATAGACATATGTATACATAAATAGACATATGTATACATAGACATATGTATACATAAATAGACATATGTATACATAAATAGACATATGTATACATAAATAGACATATGTATACATAGACATATGTATACATAAATAGACATATGTATACATAAATAGACATATGTATACATAAATAGACATATGTATACATAGACATATGTATACATAAATAGACATATGTATACATAAATAGACATATGTACACATAAATAGACATATGTATACATAAATAGACATATGTATACATAAATAGACATATGTATACATAAATAGACATATGTATACATAGACATATGTATACATAAATAGACATATGTATACATAAATAGACATATGTATACATAAATAGACATATGTATACATAGACATATGTATACATAAATAGACATATGTATACATAAATAGACATATGTACACATAAATAGACATATGTATACATAAATAGACATATGTATACATAAATAGACATATGTACACATAAATAGACATATGTATACATAAATAGACATATGTATACATAAATAGACATATGTATACATAAATAGACATATGTATACATACAAATCAATATTTAAATATGTATCACTATGTTAAAGCCCTAAAGCCCTTTGGCGGCTATTTTTTTCTAACACCTAAGATCTCATATCTTTGAGCCATTATAACTTTTTTTGAAATATTTATTTTTGGAATAATGTTTAATAGACAGTGTTATTGTAAGGGTAACTGTCATTTGTAATGTATTTTCAATGGCCTAGATTTAGAGTTCGGCGGTAAAAGGGCTGTTAACGCTCCGCGGGCTTTTTTCTGGCCGCACCATAAATTTAACTCTGGTATCGAGAGTTAAAACAAATGCTGCGTTAGGCTCCAAAAAAGGAGCGTAGGGCATTTTTACCGCAAATGCAACTCTCGATACCAGAGTTGCTTACGGACGCGGCCGGCATCAAAAACGTGCTCGTGCACGATTCTCCCATAGGAAACAATGGGGCTGTTTGAGCTGAAAAAAAACCTAACACCTGCAAAAAAGCAGCGTTCAGCTCCTAACGCAGCCCCATTGTTTCCTATGGGGAAACACTTCCTACGTCTGCACCTAACACTCTAACATGTACCCCGAGTCTAAACACCCCTAACCTTACACTTATTAACCCCTAATCTGCCGCCCCCGCTATCGCTGACCCCTGCATTACACTTTTAACCCCTAATCTGCCGCTCCGTAAACCGCCGCCACCTACGTTATCCCTATGTACCCCTAATCTGCTGCCCTAACATCGCCGACCCCTATATTATATTTATTAACCCCTAACCTGCCCCCCACAACGTCGCCGACACCTACCTACACTTATTAACCCCTAATCTGCCGAGCGGACCTGAGCGCTACTATAATAAAGTTATTAACCCCTAATCCGCCTCACTAACCCTATCATAAATAGTATTAACCCCTAATCTGCCCTCCCTAACATCGCCGACACCTACCTTCAATTATTAACCCCTAATCTGCCGACCGGAGCTCACCGCTATTCTAATAAATGTATTAACCCCTAAAGCTAAGTCTAACCCTAACACTAACACCCCCCTAAGTTAAATATAATTTTTATCTAACGAAATAAATTAACTCTTATTAAATAAATGATTCCTATTTAAAGCTAAATACTTACCTGTAAAATAAATCCTAATATAGCTACAATATAAATTACATTTATATTATAGCTATTTTAGGATTAATATTTATTTTACAGGCAACTTTGTAATTATTTTAACCAGGTACAATAGCTATTAAATAGTTAAGAACTATTTAATAGTTACCTAGTTAAAATAATTACAAATTTACCTGTAAAATAAATCCTAACCTAAGATATAATTAAACCTAACACTACCCTATCAATAAAATAATTAAATAAACTACCTACAATTACCTACAATTAACCTAACACTACACTATCAATAAATTAATTAAACACAATTGCTACAAATAAATACAATTAAATAAACTATCTAAAGTACAAAAAATAAAAAAGAACTAAGTTACAGAAAATAAAAAAATATTTACAAACATAAGAAAAATATTACAACAATTTTAAACTAATTACACCTACTCTAAGCCCCCTAATAAAATAACAAAGACCCCCAAAATAAAAAATTCCCTACCCTATTCTAAAATACAAAAATTACAAGCTCTTTTACCTTACCAGCCCTGAACAGGGCCCTTTGCGGGGCATGCCCCAAGAATTTCAGCTCTTTTGCCTGTAAAAAAAAACATACAATACCCCCCCCCCCAACATTACAACCCACCACCCACATACCCCTAATCTAACCCAAACCCCCTTAAATAAACCTAACACTAATCCCCTGAAGATCTTCCTACCTTGTCTTCACCATCCAGGTATCACCGATCCGTCCTGGCTCCAAGATCTTCATCCAACCCAAGCGGGGGTTGGCGATCCATAATCCGGTGCTCCAAAGTCTTCCTCCTATCCGGCAAGAAGAGGACATCCGGACCGGCAAACATCTTCTCCAAGCGGCATCTTCTATGTTCTTCCATCCGATGACGACCGGCTCCATCTTGAAGACCTCCAGCGCGGATCCATCCTCTTCTTCCGACGACTAGACGACGAATGACGGTTCCTTTAAGGGACGTCATCCAAGATGGCGTCCCTCGAATTCCGATTGGCTGATAGGATTCTATCAGCCAATCGGAATTAAGGTAGGAATTTTCTGATTGGCTGATGGAATCAGCCAATCAGAATCAAGTTCAATCCGATTGGCTGATCCAATCAGCCAATCAGATTGAGCTCGCATTCTATTGGCTGTTCCGATCAAATACCAGCGGGCGCCCAAAACCAGCGTTAGGAGCCTCTAACGCTGGTTTTGACGGCTACCGCCGAACTCTAAATCTAGGCCAATGTGTTTTATGACACTTTTTATTTTTTATTCAACAGTTAACCATAGCTCTGAAATCGCAGTAATGATTCTAGTGTAAATCGCAATTGCGCTCAGCTTACAATAACAGAGCAAGTTAAATGGAGTGTAAACTATTGCAAAAACACTTGCGGAATTGTTTGCGCCACTTGTAATCTAGCCCTTAGTGTTTAATGCCCCTTTAAACGTATCACTCACTACCTCTTCTTAAAAATACTGTAAAAATGCTTCTAAACCTATTGAACAAATTACTAACTGTATATACAAATATAAAGCTTTATTGTGTTTATGAAAAAATGTAATGTTTTGTATGATTTAACCTAACTGCTGAAACTTTAGAATGACCACTAGTGATGTCGCGAATAGTTCGCCGGCGAATAGTTCCCAGCGAACACAGCTTGTTCGCGTTCACAGCGGCGGAAGAACATATTCGATGTTCGATCCGCCCCCTATACATCATCATTGAGTAAACTTTGACCCTGTATCTCACAGTCAGCAGACACATTCCAGCCAATCAGCAGCAGACCCTCCCTCCCAGCTCCTGGACAGCATCCATTTTAGATTCATTAGGAAGCTGCATTCTCAGTGAGAGGAGGGACAGTGTAGCTGCTGCTGATTTAATAGGGAAATTGATAGCTAGGCTAGTGTATTCAGTGTCCACTAAAGTCCTGAAGGACTCATCTGATCTCTCCTGTAAGGACAGCACCCCAAAAAGCCCTTTTTAGGGCTAGAACATCAGTCTGTTTTTTTGTTTTTTTTTCCCTGTGTAATCTAATTGCAGTTAGTACAGAGTTTTCAAAGACTTATCTGCGCTGCCTAGTGTTGGCTGGCCTTAAACTCCTGAGATATCAACCCCAATTGATATTGGATACGTTTGTACAGAAGAGAGTTTAGGAGTTTGGGGCGCAAATAAATGCTGCAACTTTTAAGAATGGTTTGAATATGTTACTATATGTATACAAAATCGTGGAAACACTAAAATGGGTAATTTTGTATTCAGTCAGTTCATTACAATGGTAGACAAATAGTTAAAAAATATAATCCTTTATTTTATAATATAATATAAGTTTCTCTATAAAAAGTTAATCTATAAAAAATTCATCTATAAACAGTGCATCTATAAAAAGATCATCTGAAATCTATAAAAATTGTACAAAATCTATTAAAATATAAAGATACAAAAAGATCATAGAGAGGTATAATGACCTTTCATGTGAATGTAGGAAATATGGGAAATATATAAGAGGGGTTTTTAAGTATATTCTGTCTAGGTATGTAGGGATCTAACTAAGAAAAGTGCATATGTGTTGGAAAAATATTTATATTTTCCTAAAGATGTGGTCAATATAGATTTGCTAAGTTATATGTGCAATACACCTAGTACATAGAAAACCTAGTGTAGTGTAGCTAAACCTTCAATTCACAATTGTTGCACGTCAGTAGAAATAATTATTTAGTATTTGTTAGTATGCACTAATTCTACACCTTAAGATATAAATACATATAGTCGATGTTCAAAGAAATATATTAGAAACGGTAATTGGAAGAAAAAGTCTCTGGAGGTGTGATTATTAAATTCTTATCCAAACATGTTTTTTATGCAGCGGAATACAGTCGGCCGACTGAAAAAGATAGCTTTTCCAAACTGAAAAACCAATTGTAGCCTTTGTTACGGTTTGGTGAGTCTATTTATTTATTGCTATTTTTGATCAATAGTCTTATGTACGTTGCCCGGGTTATTTTTCACATTGCCAGAGCTCTACGGACTAGGAGCAAAAATACAAAATAGTAAGGAACGAGAGTTTTACTTACTTAAATGCTCCTAGCCGATTCTGGAGCCTGGATGTATATGTAGATGTCTCTTTGTAGGTGTTGCTAAAAGTAGCTTCTTTTTCGATGTCCTCAGAAGTTTTGGCTTCGTCTTTGCTCACAGCTTAGGTGCACCGGCACAGGTGTAGTCCTCTGGTCCGCTCACAGATAGCGGCTCCTTTGTTGCAAAATTGTGAGTGTTTGTTTTGAAATCGCGGTCTCTTTCTTAAGAAAGTTCAAGCGGTTTATAACAGCGATAATGTTGTAGGTAGTTCAAGCGGTTTATAACAGCTATAATGTTGTAGGTATCCTTGGGAACACAATAGATAGTGTTTTTAGTGGCAGTAGTGTGCTACGCGTTTCGGCTGTAAACCTTGGCCTTTTTCAAGCTATACTACTGCAATACTTCGTGGTGGGCTTTTTATACCCTATTTCAGTTTTTCTCAAACGGTCATATAATTGGATAATAGTCTCTTTATTATCTTAAATAGTCATACAATTGAATTAATGGTCTCATAAGTAATTGATTGGTTACATTGTTTTGTCAAGCGAAATGTTTACCAAAGTGTTGATTTTAAACAAGTGCTGAAATTAAATCTATGCTAGAAAAAATTTCTTCTAATGTTATAATGTAGCGCATACAACTTAACTTGTTAACTCGAACGATCTTTTTATATCTTTTTTGCTTATTTTATAAAAAAAATATTTAAATTTTCAATTTCTCTCGTTTGTTAAAGAACATTCAAAAAATATTATTTTATACGAAATATATAGAAAATTTTTTGTAAGAACTCTTTTTGAAAATATCTAAGCGCACCAATATAAGTAAAAAGGGAGAAAAGAAGGTATTATTTGGAACAAAACTATTTTAAATTCATAGGCTCAATATTTTGTAACTCTTTGCATAGAAAAATATCACTAAGGTATAGGTTAAAAATCAAATGGTGCAGTTAATTTTTATTTTGTTTTATTATAGTAGATATGGCTTCGCTTTGCTAGCAGGTGGAATCTTGCATACCTCTCTCTATTCTTTTAGGAAACTATTCAAATTGAAGTCTATGTTCAGACCTTTGGGATGTAATGTCTGCAATTGGAAAATCCATTTGGCTTCTGCTTGCATTAATCTATTTGATTGGTTCCCTCACCTATAGTTATTTCCTATTTTCTCTATAACTGTGTAGGTGAAACATTTTAAATTACTATTATTGCATAATCTGAAATGCTTTGGAACTGGAAGCTCCAGGTTTCTTTTTTCTTCTGAATTTTCTATAGATAATATGTGCTCTCTTAATCTTTCCCTTACTGTTCTCTCAGTTTCTCCAGTGTATTGGATATTACATTTCTTGCACTCTATCAGGTAGATTACATTTTTATCCATACACCTTATGGTGTTTTTGATTTTATATTCTTTTTTGGTGATATTAGAAGTGAATGTGTGGGTTCTCTTTGAGTGTCTGCATGCTTTACATATATGGCAGGGGTAGAACCCTTTTAAATCTGATCCTAAAACCCCTTTTTCTATTTCTTTTCTTTTAGTGTTTTTCATTGAAGGGGCTAGTCTATTTTTTAGTGTATTTGCTTTTCTGTATACAAATTTTGGTTTTGGAGGAAGGTGTTGGCCAATATCTGGATCATAACTTAGAATATACCAATGTTTGCGAATAATTTTTTCTATTATGTGTTTATCTTCAGCATATTGGGTGATAAATGGGATGTTTATTTTATCATTGGTACTGTTACATTTATTTCTCTTATTCGTATTATTTAGAATATCTGTTCTATTAATCTTTCTTACTTCTTCTATATTTCTCTCTATTATTTGTGTATCATATCCCCTTTCTATAAATTTTTGTTTGAAAACTGTGCTTTGTTGTTCAAAAGTATCAGGGTCATTACAATTTCTTTTCAGTCTTAAAAACTGTCCCTTTGGAATATTTTGTTTCCATTTTTTCAAGTGACAACTTTCCCAATGGATATAGTTGTTCGCATCTACTTCCTTGAAATATGTTTTTGTATTTAATTTGTCTCCATTTGGTGAGATTTCTAGATCTAGATAGTTTTGTTTTATTATAGTTATAGGTAAATGTAAGGTTCTTATCGTTGTTATTCATATTTTGGTTACATTGTATCAAGTCATTTTCATCCCCTGTCCATATAAAAAAGAGATCATCTATGTATCTTTTATAAATTAAAAATTTATCCTTAAAAATACTGTTGTTGATAAAATTATTTTCCCATAAACCCATGAACAGGTTTGCGTAGCTGGGGGCAAATTTAGTGCCCATCGCAGTTCCGCAAACCTGTTCATAGAAACTACCATCATATAAAAAATAATTGTGTGTTAGGATAAAATTTATACCATCTAAAATAAATTCAATTTGGTCTTGTGGCATTTCGCCCTTCTTGGTAAGAAAATGTTTTACTGCACATATTCCATCTGAGTGTTGTATACTGGTGTATAGTGATGAAACATCACAAGTCACTAGTAAATAATTTGGTTTCCAATGAATGTTCTCTAGGATTTTTAAAAGGCTAGTTGAATCTTTCAGATAGGAGTCTAGGTTTTTTACATGTTGTTGAAGGAACTTATCTATATATGCTGAGAGATTTGATGTGAGGGAGTTAATACCCGAAATTATTGGGCGGCCTGGTGGGTTTTGTTTATTTTTGTGTATTTTTGGAAGTGCATATATAATTGGGATTCTAGGGTGATTAGGGTATAGAAAATTGTATTCTTTGTCTGTGATTATTCCTATAGTTTTTGCCTTTTCTAGATAGTTTTTTAGGAAAATTTGGTAAACTCTTGTTGGGTTTGTTATCATTTTTTTGTAAGTCTCTGTATTGTTTAATAATTTAAATATCATATCGTCATATTGAGATTTGTCTAATATCACAATACCCCCTTCTTTATCAGCAGGTTTTATAATAATTTCATTGTTATTTTCTAATTCTGTTATGAGTAATTTTTGTTTCCTTGTAAGGTTTTGTTTACTGTTTTTCTTGTTTACTAAATTTGTTATATCTGTTGTAATTAGTTTTTCGAATGTGTCAATATATTTACCCTTCTCATTCTTAGGGTAAAAGTTAGATTTCCTAATGAAACCCTTTTCATCTTTATGAAAAGTTTTCATTTCTGTTATAGTAGGGTTTGAATTTGAATTAAATGCTGATTCATTTATGATAGCTTTTTCGACTGGATTTTTAAGGAAATATTTCTTTAATGTTAGGTTTCGAACAAATTTATGTGCATCTATGAATGTGTTAAATTTGTCAATGGTTTTAGTTGGGGCGAATGATAGTCCCTTACTAAGTATTTGATTTTGGGTTTCATTTAATTTTAGTTTGCTTAGATTATATATTCCTTGTTGTTGTGTATCTATTTCTTTCTTTTCAGTTCTTGGAAATGGGTCTTTTGCGGGTAATGTTGTTCTCTTAGTTCTTTTTGATCTACCTCCTCTAGTTCCCCTCTTTCCGAATGTCTTCTTTTTCATCTCCCTGAACTTTTTTGTGGGCCTAATTCTAAAAAATCTTATGACTTTTTGGAGCTATTTTTAGTTGTATTTCTTATTTGATCTTCATCTTTATTATCAAATCTATTTTCTTGTTCGTACTGATCTAGGACTGAAAACCTATTGTAGTTGTTGTAGCTATTATAGCTGTTATATGGTCTGTTATATGTATTTCGATGTTCGTAATAGTTATTGGTTTGTTGTTCATGTGTTCTTAAATGTTCACTGTTTGTTGGTCTATTATATGTATTTTGATGTTCATGGTAATTGTTAGTTTGAGGTTCAAATGTTCTTGGATGTTCAAAAGTTCTTCTACTGGATGTACCCCAATCGTTCCGATAATTGTTTGAGTTGTATGTGTTGTAATTTTGTTTGTTAGAATTATATGTGTTGTAGTTTTGGTAGTGTTGTCTCTTTTCATATTTATTCTGATTATAATTTCCCTTTTTATATTCCACCTTTTGCCAAGAAGGTCTTAGGTTAGGGTTATTCTGATTTGTTTGTTCTCTATCTGTTGCATAAGGCCTGTAGTGTTCGTTTTTTTCCTTTATGTCTATATTCATATTAGCTGCTGTTTTTTCTGCTTTATTACCTCTCCATTTGTGGCTTATATACTCCTCACCATTTGGTTCTTTTTCATAAGCTTGATAATCTATTTTATCTCATTCAAATTTTATAAATTTGTTATCCACTAACTCTTGTTTGGATTTTATCAGTAGTTGTTTTATTTCTTCCTCTCTTTTTTTATATTCATTTAACTCTTTAAAGTCCATTATTTTACTTTCAATTTCATTTATCTCATTTCCTAATTGTAGTAGTTGATCTTCCCTGTATTCTTTGATAAGGTTCATTAGTTTAAATGATGTTCCCTCTAGTATGTCTCTCCATTTTTTTCTTAAAGTTGGAATCTATATTTTTAAATGAGCATTCTTTTTTAATTCTTAGTCCCATAGGGACTCTTTTGGTGCTTAGGTATTCATTTAAGAATATGCACTCTGTTTTATGTCTCATTTCTAGAATGAGTTTTGTTTCAAGGGTGTTTAAGTATTCTCTCATGTTATCTATATTTTTATTCTTTGGTTCAATTGTTTGCCTTCCTTCTTCAAATATATTGTGTATATTGTCATAAATGTGAGATCGTAAATCAAAGATGTTTTCTTTATTGTACGTATTACTTTTATTTTTACTTTTATACTGTTCAATTGTTTGTATTTCATTAATATCAATACTTATATCATCGTTTTCTATGGCTGCTGCAGTACTCATTTTTATGGGGTTCTTTAAAGTAAAAGCAAAAAGTACAGAGTTTTCAAAGGCTTACCTGCGCTGCCTAATGTTGGCTGGCCTTAAACTCCTGAGATATCAACCCCAATTGATATTGGATACGTTTGTACAGAAGAGAGTTTAGGAGTTTGGGGCGCAAATAAATGCTGCAACTTTTAAGAATGGTTTGAATATGTTACTATATGTATACAAAATCGTGGAAACACTAAAATGGGTAATTTTGTATTCAGTCAGTTCATTACAATGGTAGACAAATAGTTAAAAAATATAATCCTTTATTTTATAATATAATATAAGTTTCTCTATTAAAAGTTAATCTATAAAAAGTTCATCTATAAACAGTGCATCTATAAAAAGTTCATCTATAAACATTATAGTAGCGGTGTGGTCCGGTCGGCAGATTAGGGGTTAATAATTGTAGGTAGGAGGAGGCGACGTTGGGGGCGGCAGATTAGGGGTTAATACATATAATATAGGGGTCGGCTGTGTTAGGGGCAGCAGATTAGGGGTACATAGGTATAATGTAGGTTGCGGCGGTGTACGGAGCGGCAGATTAGGGGTTAAAAAAATATGCAGGTGTCAGCGATAGCGGGGGCGGCAGATTAGGGGTTAATAAATATTATGTAGGGGTCGGCGGTATTAGGGGTAGCAGATTAGGGGTACATAGGGATAACGTAAGTGGCGGTGGTGTACGGAGCGGCAGATTAGGGGTTAAAAATTTTTAATAGAGTGGCGACGATGTGGGGGGACCTCGGTTTAGGGGTACATAGGTAGTTTATGGGTGTTAGTGTACTTTAGAGCACAGTAGTTAAGAGCTTTATAAACCGGCGTTAGCCCAGAAAGCTCTTAACTACTGACTTTTTTCTGTGGCTGGAGTTTTGTCGTTAGATTTCTAACGCTCACTTCAGCCACGACTCTAAATACCGGCATTAGAAAGATCCCATTGAAAAGATAGGATACGCAAATGGCGTAGGGGGATCTGCGGTATGGAAAAGTCGCGGCTGCAAAGTGAGTGTTAGACCCTTTCCTGACTGACTCCAAATACCAGCGGGCGGTAAAGACCAGCGTTAGGAGCCTCTAACGCTGGTTTTGATGGCTACCGCCCAACTCTAAATCTAGGCCTTAGTGTTTAGCCGTAATTTGTGAGAGTTTGGTGGCAATTAACACTGTTTTACTGCTAAACAGTCCTACTGCTGTAACAGAGCTGTGCTACTGTGCGGCCATCCGCTTTGCTGGCCAAGCTCCGCCTCCCAAGCACGTTTTTTGTTCAATATTCCCGGTTCCTAAAAATTATCTCCGGGTTCCTAAAATCAATGCAATATCTGTAATCTACTGTGCAAAATGATGGCATATGTGGTGTTTCATGCTGTTGTGCCTGTTGAGGGTCGTAGGCCATCGTATAAAAAGGCTGAAGGAGAACGACCTGTACTGGGTGTCCAAGCACATTTTTTGTTCAATTTCCCGGTTCCTAAAAATTATCTCCGGGTTGTGCAAAAGGATGGCATATGTGGTGTTTCCTGCTGTTGTTTCTGTTGAGGGTCCGGGACCCTCTTATAAAAAGGCTGAAGGAGAACGAAGTGTACTGTTTGTCCAAGCATCTTTTTCCATCTCCCGGTTCCTAAAAATGATCTCCGGGTTCCTAAAATGGATGCCATACCTGTACTCTATTGTGCAAAAGGATGGCATATGGGGTGTTTCATGGTGTTGTGCCTGTTGAGGGCCGTTGGCATTCGTATAAAAAGGCTGAAGGAAAACGACTTGTACTGGGTGTCCAAGCACGTTTTTTGTTCAATTTCCCGGTTCCTAAAAATTATTTCCGGGTTCATAAAATCAATGCCATATCTGTAATCTATTGTGCAAAAGGATGGCAGATGTGGTGTTTCATGCTGTTGTGCCTGTTGAGGGTCATGGGCCATCGTATAAAAAGGCTCAAGGAGAACGACCTGTACTGGGTGTCCAAGCACGTTTTTTGTTCAATTTCCCGGTTCTTAAAAATTATCTCTGGGTTCCTAAAATCAATGCCATATCTGTAATCTATTGTGCAAAAGGATGGCATACGTGGTGTTTCATGCTGTTTTGCCTGTTGAGGGTCGTGCGCCATCGTATAAAAAGGCTGAAGGAGAATGACATGTACTGGGTGTCCAAGCACGTTTTTTGTTCAATTTCCCGGTTCCGAAAAATTATCTCCGGGTTCCTAAAATCGATGCCATATCTGTAATCTATTGTGCAAAAGGATGGCATATGTGGTGTTTCCTGCTGTTGTGCCTGTTGAGGGTCCGGGATCCTCTTATAAAAAGGCTGAAGGAGAACAAAGTGTACTGTTTGTCCAAGCATCTTTTTCCATCTCCCGGTTCCTAAAAATTATCTCCGGGTTCCTAAAATGGATGCCATACCTGTATTCTATTGTGCAAAAGGATGGCATATGTGGTGTTTCATGCTGTTGTTTCTGTTGAGGGTCCTGGACCCTCTTATAAAAAGGCTGAAGGAGAACGACCTGTACTGGGTGTCCAATCATCTTTTTACATCTCCCGGTTCCTAAAAATTATCTCTGGGTTTCTAAAATCAATGCCATACCTGTACTGGATTATTTAAAAGGATGGCATATGTGGTGTTCCCTGATGTTGTTTCTGTTGAGGGTCCAGGACCCTCGTATAAAAATACTGAAGGAGAACAAAGTGTACTGGGTGTCCAATCATTTTTTTTTTTTTTTGTATTTAATTTTTTTTTATAGAAACATTAGAGAGTGTACAGCAAAAAGAAACACAAAACTTAGAAAAAGTGTTGTTAGAATTTACACTATGCATTTCATAAGGCTCAATAAGTCGAAAACATTCTGTTTCCATCTTGATTTCTAATCATATAGTTAATTTATCAACATATAGCAAAGGATAATACATTACATCCATGTATGTAAATAATTAAAAAAAAAAAATACTTAGCATCACCAACCTTCTCTATATCACTAATACAATATCTCTACACCTCTAACGTCTTTATTTTCACAACTTAATCTATACAGGATTTGGATTATCGCCTCATCCTAGAACATTAAGTCCATACACATACTAGTAGTTCAGATCATCTTAGTAATTGACGTGGTAATAGAAAGGATATGCCAAAATCAGTATTGAAAATGGCAAACAAGAAGACAAAAAAAAAAGATAAATTATTAATATATTTTCCCTTCTCTTTCTCTATCTCTCTCCCCACCACTCCACCCCGTCATCCATTCATATCTGGCTCCTCTGTAAAAGATAGTCCACATATTTACATGTGAGAAAGGGGGCTAAAAACTTAGCTTGTGTATTTTTATCGTGAGAGTGTATGAAACTGTACCATTTATTACAATATTTCTTGATGCATGACTCAGAGCCGACGGAACAATCAAATTGTTCCATTACAGCTTGTTTCATCATCAGATGCGTTAAGTTATGTATTGAAGGTTTTTTTTTATCTTTCCATCCTTTAAGGATCAAATATCTACCACCTAATATCATGCAATTAATAAAACGCACGTTTATTTGTCTACTATTATCATAGTCAACCAAGAAAAATATATGTCTTTTTTTCCAATTTAACAGTAACCTTTAATATTTTGCTTAGCCAATAACTTATCTTGGCCCAGAATTGATAGATTTTAGGGCACATCCAAAACATATGTATTATATCAGCGTCACTATTTGCGAATCTAGGACATAGATGTTCAGAGTTATGAAACCATTTATTTAAGGTAAAAGGTGCAATATAGCTTCGATTTATCAATTTAAAGTGACTTTCTCTCCAACTCGCTGCCAACGTAGCATTTTCTGCTTTCTGTATACTTCTACTAATATCTTCTATTTGTATATCTTGGAACTCTGATGTCCAAATATGGACCAAGCGTCTGAGGTTCTCCTCACCTGACTGTTCTAGTATTACTTTGAGCCAATATTTTGAGGAATGGATACCGGCTTGATATAGAATTATTCCAGAATGTATATTAGGGTTTACCCAAATATGATTTGGCCTCCTAGTTATTGAGTTATACCAGTAACGTATTTGCAAGTATGCATAAAAGTCTAGGTTAGATAAACCATATTTCTGCCTAAGTTCTAGAAACATTTGTATATTAGGGCCTCCAGGTTCTTTTAGTTGATAAACATACTTTAAGCCCCTATTGGCCCAATTTTTAAATAGTTTATTATTAATTCCGGCTATAAAATATGGGTTCCCAACTATCGGTAAATAGTTGGAGACCGTATAGTCAACTTTAAGCCAGTCACAAATACGATGCCAAGCTTTAAAAATATTACATATAGTCATATAATTTTTTACATTGGCTGGTAACTTTCTTACATGGCAATGTAGCAGTGCTTGCAAGCTATATGGGGCTACCATATATTCCTCCGCCACCAAAGAAGCAATATAATTACCTTGTGTGAGCCAGTCTAATGCCACTTTCCATAGACAAATACTATTGTATATCTTAAGTGAAGGGAGTGAGAGACCCCCCACATACTTAGCTTGCATTAATGTATTCAATGCGATTTTATTGCGTCCCTTGCCCCATATAAAGAGTCTAAAAATTTTTTACACAATTTCAATATCCTTTTTGGGCATCAGAGCGGGTATATTATGCATAAGATATAAAAACATGGGTATTAATATCATTTTAATTAGATTTACCTTGGCAGTGAGTGAGAGTGGTAATTTAGCCCAGCTTTCCAGATCTCGCTTGATTTTATTAATCAATGGAATATAGTTTATTTTATACCACAATTCAGGGTCACTACATATATTTATACCCAGATATGTGAATTGTGCATTTACTTCTTTGAATGGGGTTTGTATAGTTCGTTTTGCATTTTGCAAGATCCAAAATAACTCTGATTTTGCTGTATTAATCTGATATCCAGAAAATGAGCCAAATTGGTGTATAGTCTCTAATACCTTACCAACCTCTAAGTTAACATCTTTAATAAATAAAAGTAAATCGTCCGCATATAGTAACAGTATAAATTTCTGCTTTCCTAAGGATATTCCTTCTAAGCGCTCTCTAAGCTTAATTGCTAAAGGCTCAATTGCCAAGTTAAACAAGAGTGGTGATATTGGACAGCCTTGTCTTGTCCCTTTTGCTAATTCAAAGTTGTTCGTTCTGATACCATTAATTAATAGGGCCGATGATGCATTAGTATATAATGCTTTAATACATTCTACAAACTGATGCTTAAACCCAAACTGTCCTAGCGTAAAAAACAGGTGATCCCAAATTATTGAATCAAATGCTTTTTGTGCGTCAATTGATAGTATGGCGGAGTTCTGTAGTGACCTACTTTCCCTATTGTTTTTAGAAAGATTTGCACATACATCTAACAGTAGAAAAACTTTACGTAAATTGGCTGACGGGTTACGATTAGGCATGAATCCAGTTTGATCTATACTTACTAGAGGAGAAATAATCTTTTTCAATCTTTTAGCCAGAATACTTGTAAAAATTTTATAATCGGCGTTCAATAAAGAAATAGGTCTATAAGAATCTATAAGTTCAGGGTTTTTCCCTTTCTTATGTATCACTGTAATTAAAGATTCTGAGAAAAATCTTGAGGGAACTTCTCCTTTGATAAGATAGAAATTAAAAAGATACATCAAACTGGGGGCAATCTGTGCTTTCAGTATTTTATAAAATTCTCCAGGTAATAGATCCGGACCTGCCGCCTTATTAAGTTTTATGTTATGAATAGTCTCCAAAACTTCTGTGAGAGATATTGGAGTATTTAAAGTTTCTAAATGTTCTGTATCTATTTGTGGTAGGGGAGTATCCTGCCAGAAACTATCCTTGTTTGTTAAATTTATTTCTGTATTAGAGTATAACTTTTTAAAAAATTTAAAGAATTCCTCCTGTATCTTGACAGGGTCTGTTATATGGTTATCATCTACTTTGATCCTTTTGATAACATTTTTTGTACTCTGTATCTTAACACAATTAGCCAATAGTTTCCCAATTTTATCCCCAAAGCGATAGAATCTAAGATCTTTAATATTATTTTTTTGTTCTATTATTAATGCCCATTCCGCTCTTGCTTTCATATATCTGTCCCAGTTCTCTTTTGTAGGGGTACCGATATAAGAATTATATCTGTTTTTTAAATAACTTGAAGATTGGTTTTCTTTCCGATTTGCATCTTTCCTACAATTCATAGAATATTTTCTAATGTCCCCCCTTAAAACAACTTTGGCTGTTTTCCAAAAAGTTTTCTCTCTGTAAATATCTGCTGGATTGTTTAATTTGTATGTATGCCATTGTTGAATCATCCAATTCTTAAATTTAAGATTGGATGCAAGATATGTTGGGAATTTATAGCTTCTAGCTATATCATACATTCTTTCCCCCCAGTACATCTTGAGAGAAATTATGGCGTGGTCTGAGATTGTGAAATCTCCAATCTCTAATTCTGATTTTAAACCTAGCACTGCTGTTGAGACTAAAAAAAAGTAAATTCTAGAAAGTGACTTATACTTCTTAGCTTGACATGTATATGCTCGCGTAGTGGGGTTATAGAGACGCCAAGCATCAGTTAAATTAAGATCTTTACAAAATTTCTTAAGCAGTTTATTTGATGTCCTGTTTTCCATCTCCTTATTTGCAGTTTTCAATCTGTCTATGTTATTAAATGTCATATTAAGATCACCGGCTATTATCATGGTGAAATCCAAAAATTGATATAACTTATTTCTTAACTCTAACCAAAAGATTGGATCATTTTTATTTGGACCATATACATTACAAATTACAAATATTCTGTCTTTGACTTGGATTTTAATTATTATATATCTTTCTTTAATGTCAATCTCTTTAGATAGAATTTGGTATTCCAAGTTTCGATGGAATAAAATTGCCACTCTTCTTTTCCTAGATGTACATGGTGTAGCTATTACTTCTTGGACCCAATTTACCTTTAATGTATCACTTTCAGCTTTGGTGAGGTGTGTCTCTTGGATTAGAGCTATATCAGCTTTACTTTTTTTAATATCAGCAAGTAAGCGTTTCCTCTTTATCGGGCGGGTTATACCGCCCACATTCCATGATATTATTTTAGTGTTAGCCATACCTAAAAATTAACTCTATATTCACGAGCGAGAGTGATAGAGAAAGAGAAAAAAAAAAATCCAAATTTTCCAGATAAAAATATATTCTATAAAACCATTTTTCAGTGGCTCCCATTGCCATTTTTTTTTTAAATTCTAGTACCTCCTGACTTGATCTGAGAAAGATAATTTTATCTTCTGCAATGATCTTTATATTAGCAGGATATATCATTCTAGCTAGAAAGCCTTCCTGTATCAATTTTGTACAATATGGAGCCATTTCTCTCCTTTTAGACATAGTCTGAGCCGAAAAATCTTGGAAAATTAATACCTTATTTTGTGCTATTTCCAAATTGTTAACTCCTCTATAGGCTCTAAGAATGGTTACTTTATCTTGAAAATTCAAGAACTTAATCATAATTGGTCTCCTATATACTCCATTTTCTGATGGGGCTTTTGAATAACCTGTTCTATGTGCCCTTTCTATTGGTATTACTCTTTCTTGTGTGTTTATTCCCAAAGCCTGTGGCAAGATAATGGATGCAAACTTCATTAGATCCTGAAAAGCAATGGACTTGGGTATCCCTACAACCCTCAGGTTATTCCTACGTGACCTGTCTTCGAGTTCCTCAATCTTCCTCTGCATGTCTGCAATTTGCTCACTATGTGATTGTACATTCTGTTCCTGTGTGACCAATGTGTCCTCTACTACTGAAATCCTGTTTTCAGCCTCTGTAATTCTTGTTATAAACTGTTTGGTTTCTATTGTTAATGCTGCCACATCTTGTCTAATTTTGTCAAATTGAGGTAGCAGCAGGTTTGCTACTTGCTTTGAAATTTCGCTTATATCTGCAGGGTTAATACCTATACCTACGGTTTCTGTCCTAATCTCTGCACTATTCTCTACACTGTTCCTCATTGTTACCCTTTTATCTCTGTTTTTAGCAGGCATTACAGGTGATTTATTATATAGGAATCTATCCATATGTGAATATAAGAAAGAAAAAAATAAAGAATGGTGCAATTAAAAAAAAAAAAAAAATGTAGAAAGAAACTATATATATATATATATATATATATATATATATATATATATATATATATATATGTGTGTGTGTGTAGTGATACAAACTTAGCAATATTCCCCAAATGGGGATAGATAGAAAAAGTACTTTTCCTTATGTGGGATACTTTTTTTTTTTTTTTTCTAGGAATACAGTAGTGCGTTATATAAAACAAGTGTGTTTGTGCACTATACTTAGCAATGTACTGCGAAATTCATAACATTATCGAGGCAGATATACATAGACTGTTATTTTCCACACAGTGATTAGTTAGAGTTCTTATGCATATATATATATGTATTTACATTTACACCTATACGCCTACACATACATAAATCTCTATGATGCAGGCTAGATTCAGATAACCTCCTATATCTGTACTTATATGCTATAGATACGGTTTAAGTATAGTTCTATCGACAGAACCCTTACAGCAATATAATACATATATAAACCTTCTTAAAAATGATTAGACTGTATTATACCCTCTTGAGCATAGAGATTAACATTTAGAGCTTAAATAATCATATAACAATATAGATCGTGACATTAACATATATGCAGTAGTAGACACTTTCCACAACTCTCAGATCTTGTTGCAGACTTTTTTCTTTCTCTTTTTTTTTTTTTTTTTTTTTTTTTTAGAGAGTAGAAAAAGTTTCTGGGAAAGAATGAATCAGGTTCCCCCCTTCTTTTTTTTTACAGGCACTTATTTATAAAGATCCCTGAATAACTTTTGGGTTTTTATTTTTGTGACACAATTTCCCTTGCTAGTGTTGTATTAAAGTCCAGCATCCAAGTATTCATATCAAGCCCTGGCACTAGTAAGTTAATGTGTCTTATGTCTCACATAACAGACTTCTTTTTAAGCTCCATATAGTCCCAGTAACAGGTGACAGTATATTTTATTCTGATAGCTTCCCTTCTATCATGTCCCCCTGCTTCTGAAGGTGTTTATCGACAAAGAAAAAACAGTTCTGTAGCCTCTCTTAATGCCTCTTATGTATGCAGAGACAGTAAAGCCTTTTCCATGTGCTCAGGGATATATCAATAAGCCAAGCAAGATAGTCTCAGTTTTGAGGGTAATTTCCTTTCCTCTATTAAGCCCTCTTTTTTCCTAGGGCCCTATGGATGGATGTCCCATACAGAAAGCCAGAATAATGTATTTAATATGGTACGGCCCTACCTGTGACAGGGTATTTCTCACCTCCGCCGACTCTGATAAAGTCTTGCTGCCAGCTGCAGCTGCACCTATCCCGTAGGCTGTCCCCCTTCCAGCCGATTCCTCCGCGAGAGGGAGAGGACTGCCTAGACGGGGTCCACAGTGTAACCTGGAGCGGTGTTTCTACCTCCTGCCGTAGGGCCAATACCGGCTCATATGCAGCCTCCAAGCCTCCGGTCCGTATGTGACGAACTACCGTGAGTATTTCCCACTCGCAGTTCTTTGTTGCGGGCTTGAGGACCACCAAGTGTCCTTGTAAGATGGAATCTTTTCCGGCCTGTCCAGATCTGCTATGGTCCCGGCCTAGGAAATCTATGACAGTGTTTGTTGGCGCACTCAGCCACGCGCTCCTTCTCCCATCTGCACCTCCTCCTCAGCGTGACGTCAAACACCGGAAGCCCCGTCTCCAATAATTTTTTTTGTTCAATTTCCTGGTTCCTAAAAACTATCTCTGGGTTTCTAAAATGGATGCCATACCTGTACTCTATTGTTCAAAAGGATGGCATATGTGCTGTTTCCTGCTGTTGTTTGTTTTGAGGGTCCTGGACCCTCATCTAAAAAGGCTGAAGGAGAACAACCTGTACTGGGTGTACTATCCAAGCATCTTTTTCCATCTCCTGGTACCTAAAAATTATCTCCGGGTTTCTAAAATCAATGCCATACCTGTACTGGATTATTCAAAATTATGGCATATGTGGTGTTTCCTGCTGTTGTTTCTGTTGAGGGTCCGGGACCGGGACCCTCGTATAAAAAGGCTGAAGGAGAACGAAGTGTACTGGGTGTCCAATCATGTTTTTTTTTCAATTTCCCGGTTCCTAAAAATTATCTCTGGGTTTCTAAAATGGATGCCATACCTGTACTCTATTGTTCAAAAGGATGGCCTATGTGCTGTTTCCTGCTGTTGTTTCTGTTGAGGGTCCTGGACCCTCGTCTAAAAAGGCTGAAGGAGAACGACCTGTACTGGGTGTACTGTCCAAGCATCTTTTTCCATCTCCCGGTTCCTAAAAATTATCTCCGGGTTTCTAAAATCGATGCCATACCTGTACTGGATTGTTCAAAAGGATGGCATATGTGGTGTTTCATGCTGATGTGCCTGTTGAGGGTCCTGGACCCTTGTCTAAAAAGGAAGAACGAAGTGTACAGGTTGTCCAAGCATCTTTTTCCATCTCCCGGTGCCTAAAAATTATCTCCAGGTTTCTAAAATCAATGCCATACCTGTACTGGATTATTCAAACGGATGGCATATGTGGTGTTTCCTGCTGTTGTTTCTGTTGAGGGTCCGGGACCCTCGTATAAAAAGGCTGAAGGAGAACGAATTGTACTGGGTGTCCAATCATTTTTTTTTTGTTCAATTTCCTGGTTCCTAAAAATTATCTCCGGGTTCCTAAAATCGATGCCATACCTGTACTTGATTATTCAAAAGGATGGCATATGTGGTGCTTCATGCTGTTGTTTCTGTTGACAGTCCGGGACACTCGTATAAAAAGGCTGAAGGAGAACGACCTGTACTGGGTGTCCAAGCATCTTTTTCCATCTCCCGGTTCTTAAAAATTATGTTAAGGTTCCTAAAATCGATGCCATCCCTGTACTCTATTGTGCTAAAGGATGGCATATGTGGTGTTTCATGCTGTTGTTTCTGTTGAGGGTCGGGGACCCTCGTCTAAAAAGGCTGAAGGAGAAAGACCTGTACTGGGGGTCCAATCATCTTTTTGCATCTTCTGGATGTAGCATTACTCCACTAGGGGGTCTCCCTTCCTCTGTCCAAACCCAGGGGTGGCCACCGTATAGTGGGACCAGAGATATAGCTGCTGAGACCGGGGTCAAGCCAGCGGGTGTATCTCCCGCAGCTGGGCTGATCTCAGTGGACTCACAGTCAGGTAGCATCCTCTCTGCACTGCAGCTCTTCCTTGGCAGGTATCGTCCCCTCTGCCTGTCTGCTTCTAGGCAGGAATAAATCCACCTTCCAGGCTGCTTCTTGGCAGGAATTGATCCCTCTGCCTCCAAATAGTGGGACCAGGGCTATCGTGGCTGAGACCGGGGTCAAGCCAGCGGCTGTATCTCCCCCAGCTGGGCTGGTCTCAGTGGGCTCCCAGGCAGGTAGCGTCCCCTCTGCCTGTCTGCTTCTAGGCAGGAATAGATCCCTCTGCCTCACTGCACACTTCCAGCAGGTATCATGCCCTCTGGTTTCTTATAGGCATGAATCGATCCCTCTGTCTTGCTGCTCCTTTCAGGCAGGCCAGCTCTTTGCATACAGGCCCACAGACTCTTTAACAGATCCCTCTTTTAGGGAGAGGTGCAGCCATAATGCAGGGTCAGAACCTCTGTCTGCAACTGGTATACTTGATTGTGCAAAAGGAAATAACCTTACCATGGTTCCCTGACCGCACGTCTTGTTGTTATATTTTGTGAGGGTAATCAGGCAGGCCGTATAGACCTCCCCCGATAGGGGGAGTAAAAGGGATTAAAGTGCTAAGAATAGTACAACTTAACACAACCTAGTTACCATGGGTCCCAGACCGCATGTCTTGTTATATTTGGTGAGGGTAATCAGGCAGGCCGTATAGACCTCCCCCGATAGGGGGAGTTACAGGGATTAGAGTGCTAAGAATAGTACTATTATAAACACAACCTAGTTACCATGGGTCCCAGACCGCATGTCTTGTTGTTATATTTGGTGAGGGTAATCAGGCAGGCTGTATAGACCTCCTCCGATAGGGGGAGTTACAGGGATTAAAGTGCTAAGAATAGTACTACTAAACACAACCTAGTTACCATAGGTCCCAGACCACATGTCTTATTATTATATTTTGTCAGGGTAATCATGCAGGCCATATAGACCTCCCCCTATAGGGGGAGTAACAGGGATTAAAGTGCTAAGAATAGTACTACTTAACACAACCTAGTTACCATGGGTCCCAGACCGCATGTCTTAATATTATACTAATATAAACACAACCTAGTTACCATGGGTCCCAGACCGCATGTCTTGTTGTTATATTTGGTGAGGGTAATCAGGCAGGCCGTATAGACCTCCCCCGATAGGGGGAGTAAAAGGGATTAAAGTGCTAAGAATAGTACAACTTAACACAACCTAGTTACCATGGGTCCCAGACCGCATGTCTTGTTGTTATATTTGGTGAGGGTAATCAGGCACGCCGTACAGACCTCCCCCGATAGGGGGAGTAAAAGGGATTAAAGTGCTAAGAATAGTACTAATATAAACACAACCTAGTTACCATGGGTCCCAGACCGCATGTCTTGTTGTTATATTTGGTGATGGTAATCAGGCAGGCCATATAGACCTCCCCCGATCGGGGGAGTTACAGGGATTAAAGTGCTAAGAATAGTACTACTTAACACAACATAGTTACCTTGGCTCCCAGACCGCATGTTTTATTATTATACTTTGTCAGGGTAATCATGCAGGCCATATAGACCTCCCCCGATATCGGGACTAACAGGTATTAAAGTGCTAAGAACAGTACTACTTAACACAACCTAGTTACCATGGGTCCCAGACAACATGTTTTGTTGTTATACTTTGTCAGGGTAATCATGCAGGCCATATAGACCTCCCCCGATAAGGGGAGTAAAAAGGATTAAAGTGCTAAGAATAGTTTTACTAAATACAACCTAATTACCATGGGTCCCAGTCCGCATGTCTTGTTGTTATACTTTCTCAGGGTAATCATGCAGGCCATATAGACCTACACAGATAGGGGGAGTAACATGGATTAAAGTGCTAAGAATAGTACTAATATAAACAAAACCTAGTTACCATGGGTCCCAGACTGCATGTCTTGTTGTTATAATTTGTCAGGGTGATCATGCAGGCCATATAGACCTCCCCCAATAGGGGGAGTTACAGGGATTAAAGTGCTAAGAATAGTACTACTTAACACAACCTAGTTACCATGGCTCCCAGACAGCATGTTTTATTATTACAACTTTAACAGGTAAGTCCAGCACCTTTCTTAATGCTATTATTTCAGCATTTTTCAGCAAGCTTTTCCAAAATTGAAGTAGTGCACGTCCAGTAAGTGGGGTCTGCCAGCCAACATATATAGATATAATGGAGCAAATAGCGTCAGCTACGGGTCTGTGTTGACTCGAAACGTCGCTGTTTTTAACTTTGTCTGTTACCTCAATAAAGTGGAAATTTTGTATGAATAAGTGCTGACGCTATGTGCTCCATTATATATATAAATATTGCAATAGTTATATGTTTTGGCTCCTTCATCAAGAACAGTTACTAAAAGTCATACCATTTTATATAAACGCAGGGAATTATCAGTTGTAGCCCAGGGTTTTATAAAAAATATAGCGATTCATGAGAACGGAAGAGTTTAGAAATCTTGTTTTCTGCCAATCTACATTTGTGTAGCTAATGTCTTACACTTTGTTTAGATGCCTGAAAGGATTGTTTTCACATCTATTTACTTCATCCTGGAAGGAAGGAGTGGCTGCAGAACAGTCCTTTTAATGAAGTTCTTTCCCTTGAGATGCCGCGCTGCTTAGTTGAATCCTATCCTATTACTATTGACTCGGCAAAGCCCTTCAGTAAGTTTGCTGTTTCTTAAGATTTGAGTGTGCTGAAGATTATTGAGGTTGACAGCAGTGTCTAGCGGTCGTCTCATCATGCGCGGCCTCTAGTCTTTATTGTGGCTGCTGGCGTGACAACAACCTAGATACAGTGATGAGCTAGATATCTGGAAAGCAAAACTACCTAAAACCATAGAGTTTTTCCAACCCTCACCTTCTACAAACTATAATAGCATAGAAGTCACAAAAGAGGTTCTCTCTTTTATCCTCTTTAGAGCTAATCTCACTAAACAATAATAAGGCTGCCAAACTTACAGCTCAATGATCTAAACTTCGCTAAATTAGATGTGGTTCTTCCCGCCGACCCTTGCTGCCCTTTTGGAATTATATTAAAAAGGAGCAGTCCCTACGAGTGCCGAGATGTCTCCTATAAATAGTGATGGGGCTTACTGGAAAGGAAAACTTGGCTGGGTAAAGCAAAGTTAGCAGTAAACAGTGGGAACATTAAAAATTAAATCTTGCATCAAAAAAAAAAATCACATTATGCTGCTTTCTGCATATAACATCTTGCAATCTCCTCTATATGCATGTGTTTTTCTATTAGGATATTAAGTATTTTGCATATTTTGTCACAACCTCACCCCATTTTAGTTTGTCAAAAAGAAACAGTGAGAACTGTAGGGCGGAAATGTTTAAATAATTACTCTTGGCTTTGAGAGACAATTTCATACACGCCCCTTGGAACGCTCATATTGTGATAAAACAACAATTACGTTTTGTATTTTATACTTATAAGTACGAATGTCTTTGTGTTTTTTTGCACACCTGTGTATGATTTTTGGTGAATAATATTGTTACGATTTTTTATGCACTTAAACAATACATTTTTTATGTGTACTTATGTGTAAATGGTTCAATTATTTGTTTTGTATGATTTTTAAAATGATGATTTTCATTGTAAATTTTTGTAATGTCTGCTTCTCCTTCCTATAGGAAAATGCAGAATACGCTGGTTTGCAAAACACCCTGTTTTCAGGGTAAAAAGTGACTTTAGATAATTCAACCAGGGAAATAGAAATGCTGGTGAGCATTCTGAAATAATCTTTACTGCCCAGAGACCTTTAGAGCATCGGGGTCTTAATGAGATCACTTTTTAGCCTAAAATTATGGCTGTGTGTATCCAGTTAAAAAATAAATAAAAATAATGTACTTATTTTCCCTGCTTTTCTTGAACTTTAACTCTGAAAAAATGACAGATTTGATTAATATAAGAGTTTATGGGGCCTATTTATTATGGAGTGAGCGGACATGATCCGATATAGCGTATTATATTCGCTGCACATCGATAAATGCCTGCAGTATACGCTGTCAGCATTTATCATTGCACCAGCAGTTCTTGTGAACTGCTGGTGCAATGCCGCCCCTGCAGATTCGCAGACAATCGGCCGCTAGCAGGGGGTGTCAATCAACCTGATTGTATTCGATCGGGTTGATTTCTGTCCGCCAACTCAGGGCAGGCGGACAGGTTATGGAGCTGCGGTCTTTAGACCGCTGATTCATAACTCTGTTTCCCGTATTTATCATTGCACCAGTAGCTGCTAGTGCACTGCCGTCCCTTGCTAGCGCACGGCCAATCGCGCACCAACAGAGGCTGTCAGTAACCCCAGTCAGACTTGTCCAGGGTGAATTAAGTGTGCCAGCTAAGAGCTGGCAAGCAGTTTAGGAAGCAGAAGTCTGATGACCGCTGTTTCTTAACTATCGGCTGAAGGCTCACGTATGCGAGTCTGCACCGAAGCTACATAAAGCGGCACATCTCGTCCCAGTCATTATATAGATACAAAAAAGTCGTCATTTCAAAACCAGGAAAATGGAAAAAGTAATATATGGAAACCTCCCATTTTTAAATGATGTAATGTTTATGGAAGAAAGCATTGATGTTTTTTTTTATTATTATTTGTTCACTTATTTATGCATTTATTTATTCATTTTAGTTACGGTGGAAATAAAAGCATTAAAATCCTCCATTTCATAAAAGTAAGAGCTATAATTATTGTATAGGCATTAAGCACATCTAGGCAGATATCCCCACTTGCTTTACCCCGGAATTACCCTGTATACATTGTTACCAATGCGCCAGCGGATTCTAGGTAAGAAATGTAAATTAGATGTGCAACATCTCAGGCTTTTTGCTTCTGTGTTAAAACACAGCATCCCCTATTGGGGTTAAAGCTTCTCTAGTGAGATCTGGCAGATCCTGGCTTAATTTAGAATAAAATACTTCATAGTGATAGTGCTTAGGATATGAGCATGTATGTGGTTATATGAGGGCACATATCTAACCAGCAATCTTGCTCTTTATGTATAAAGCATCATTTGAAGAAGAAAAAAAAAAGAGAGAGAGTAACAATTGGATGGATTCACTATGTCAAAATCTATAGTTCAAGAGAGTTAGGTGTCATGTGTGTTCTATATTTAATTTAAAAAACAATGAATAATATAATTACATCAGCAAATAACTCAGATGTCTCCATATACCATCTAGATTGTTAATTCCCACGGGAACAGGGCTCACATTTCCCCCTGTATTTGTTTGTTAAATTTTGTCTGGTGTCTCATATTGTATTGTACTGTTTATCTTTGTTTCCCATGGACAGTGCTGCGGAATCTGTTGGCGCTTTATAAATATAGAATAATAATAATAATAATATTTATTTCTATCAACTGAATGAGATACTTACTCAACTGGATAAAGAAACAGTTGATTGGTTTAGAACTGGGTGTAGCTACCAGTTTTAGTCCTTATTTGGAAACCACTATGGAAGCTCAAAAGCTGTGCTGCAAACAAAGATTTTAAATGGAGTTACTGTACACAAATTCAACTTAATGTGGAATAACATAAATAAATGTTTCCACACACTTGCTACAGTCTGTACTATTAGGGTGAAAATTTTTAAATAAAATGAAGGCGGAGCTAAATGCATAAGAAGAAAGATGCATATTAGACTAAAATTTAGAATTACCATCAATTTGCTTGTGGGTCCTGGATGTCTCAGTCAGAGGCTTGATCGGCACCTGAAATGAGTAAGAAGTCATGGAATTACTCTCAAATGGAGTGCATAATCTTAAGTGTTGCAGACTTTAACAGTGATTGTAAAACAAGACTCAATAGACCACCATATACCTGTAAAAAGAAAGTGCTGAGCCACAAAGTTGCCTTTTCCCACAAGCACTGAGCTCTGCAAGTTATATCTAAGTTCTTTGCACTATTAGTGTGACCTTATTTCATACAAATGGTTTAACACATCTATTCAACACCTGATTCTCCTCATTATTGAGTTTCTTTCTCAACAAGCCACTTTCTTTTACTATAATAAGTCTTACTAAATGATTCAAAAGCATCAACTATTGGCCACATTTGCTCTTATTACAATAGGGTTATAATATGTACTGTATACTAATAACCTGCAATGCTGCCTTTACTGTGAAGGTCCTCTACAGACAGAATCCTAATACATGGATACTAAAATTATGTGAAACGTTGCATTCGGCATAAACTAACCCTCATTGGTTAGAATTATTGCTGTACTCACGAGTTGTGTTGACTCCCTGGATTTAGTTTAAGAAGGGGTGAGTGAGATACACTCAGGCCAGTCTTTCCAAAAGAGGAAAATTGTTCACAATTGTCCCCAACTTCTAATAGAGAAGTTGAGTCATTTAAATTATTGATTTAACAGAGATATTAGATGAGCAATAATCACATTACAATAATGTTACAGCATAAACATTTTTGCCCTGGTAAATCCTGACCGCTACCCTCTTTATCATTTGAGAGAGACTGGCTATTATACTTCTTACAACCAACCAAATATGGAACACTCTATGTCAACAATAGTGAGAAACCAGACTATGAAGGACTGTTTAAGTAAGTCTCTCAATTAAAAAAGCGGCAACAAAAACATCAGCCCTATCAGAGCTCAAATGTGACATTCAAGAACTTTGAGGATGTTCAGCAGAACTAGAGGATAGAGTAGATGACAATTCAGAGGAGCTTCTAATTATTCAAAAATCATCTCAGGATAATCATAATAAAAATCAATAGCTAGAAATACAGTTAGAAAACCGAGAGAAACATTCAACTACGTTACAAGACACTATACTCAAACTATTTCAACAATTAGGCACGATAGTTGAAGAACAAATGTTTCTGAAGGACGGAGCTCATAGAGGACTGAACAAACCAACCAATCCTACAGCAGCTGTAGATGTGATTGTACGTATTCACTACTATTATGTAAAAGAGATAATTATGCAAGCGGCACAAACAAATTCAAAGATAGAATTTGAGGGGCATCGACTACAGATCTACGCAGACTTATCACCATTCACTATTCTTTATAGTTTATGTTATATTGTGCATCAAATAATTAAGTCTCTCTTATAACAAATGATCACTTATGTAATGTTTAAGCTATCTACAAGTCCCTTTGCATGGAAAGGTGGTGTCCGGGTGAGGGGTTTGGGTGAGTCTCTTGTATTATCCCCAAATGGTAACAATGCCTTTCTTTATACAAGTCTAACAAAGTACACATCTCATGGCGCTTAAAGGGACAGTCTACACCAGAATTTTTATTGTTTTAAAAGATAGATAATCCCTTTATTACCCATTTCCCAGTTTTGCATAACCAACACAGTTATAATAATATACTTTTAACCTCTGTGATTATCTTGTATCTAAGCCTCTGCAAACTGCCCCTTTTTTCAGTTCTTTTGACAGACTTGCAGTGTAGCTAATCAGTGCCTGCTCCCAGATAACTTCTCGTGCACGAGCACAGTGTTATCTATATGAAATACGTGAACTAACACCCTCTAGTGGTGAAAAACTGTTAAAATGCAATCTGGAAGAGGTGGGCTTCAAGGTCTAAGAAATTAACATATGAACCTCCTAGGTTAAGCTTTCAACTAAGAATACCAAGAGAACAAAGCAAAATTGGTGATAAAAGTAAATTGGAAAATTGTTTAAAATTACATGCTCTATCTGAATCATGAAAGTTTATTTTGGTCTAGACTGTCCCTTTAACATAATTTTTCATAATGTAAAGGGACTTCATTCTAATAATAAATGGAAGAAAGCTATTGCTGAGTATAAACAGTTAAAAGCACATGTGGTCCTACTGAAGGAAAACACACTTCACAAGACCAGAGACTTCCAAATATTGGGACAAAGGGGGGTAGTTATCAACGTGTCTATTTTACCTGTCTTCGCCGGCCCAATACGCCCGCCTAAGCTCGCCTCACATCGCCGCCGCGGACCAGCAAAAATTTGCCAAAGTTATCAAAAAAGCTGTCAAAAAGCCACGCACCAAGTACAGGGCGATGAGCAGCGGACTGTGAGAGTTATCACTCATCCAATCTCGCTGCTCTTCGTCTTTTTTACAGCTTTCTTGCTAGCCTGTCACTAAGCACCCACACTAAACTACACTGTTCTACCCCCTATACCGGCACCCCTGGAGCCCTCCTCAACTCAATAAAGTTACTAACCCCTAAACCGCCACTCCTAGACCCCGCCGCAACTCTTATAAATGTATTAACCCCTAAACCGCCGCTCCCGGACACCGCAGCAACCTACATTATACCTAGTAACCCCTATCCTGCCCCTCCTATACCGTCGCCCTCTATAATAAAGTTATTAACCCCTATACTGCTGATCCCGCACCTCGCCACAACTAAATAAATAGTTTAACCCCTAAACCGCCGCTCCCTGACCCCGCCGCAACCTATGTTAAATTTATTAACCCCTATCCTGCCCCCCCTACACCGTTGACACCTATAATACATTTATTAACCCCTATCCTGCCCCCCACTATACCGCCACCACTGTAATAAAATTATTAACCCCTAAACCTAAGTCTAACACTAACCCTAACACCCCCTAACTTAAATATTAATTAAATAAATCTAAAAAATATTTCTATTATGAACTAAATGAATCCTATTTAAAACTAAATACTTACCTATAAAATAAACCCTAATATAGCTACAATATAAATAATAATTATATTGTAGCTATGTTAGGATTTATTTTTATTTTACAGGTAACTTTCAATTTATTTTAACTTGGTACAATAGCTTTTAAATAGTTATTAACTATTTAATAGCTTACCTAGCTAAAATAAAGAGAAATTTACCTGTAAAATAAAAACTAACCTAAGTTACAATTACACCTAACACTACACTATACTTTAATAAATTATTCCTATTTAAAACTAAATACTTACCTGTAAAATAAACCCTAAGATAGCTACAATATAATTAATAATTACATTGTAGCTATTTTAGGATTTATATTTATTTTACAGGCAACTTTGTATTTATTTTAGCTAGTTAGAATAGTTATTAAATAGTTATTAACTATTTAATAACTACCTAGCTAAAAGAAATACAAAATTTCCTACCTTAATTCCGATTGGCTGATAAAATCCTATCAGCCAATCGGAATTCGAGGGACGCCATCTTGGATGACGTCCCTTAAAGGAACCGTCATTCGGCTAGTAGGCGTCGGGAGAAGAGGATGTTCCGCGTCGGAGGTCTGCAAGATGGATCTGGAAGAAAGAAGATTGAAGATGCCGTTGATAGAAGACTTCATCCGGATCATGGACCTCTTCAGCTCCCGCTTGGATGAAGACTTCACCCGGATCATGGACCTCTTCAGCTCCCGCTTGGATGAAGACTTCAGCCGGATCATGGACCTCTTCAGCCCCCCGCTTGGGCTTGGATCAGGACATCGGAGGAGCTCTTCAGGACGGATCGGTGAACCTGGTAGGGTGAAGACAAGGTAGGAAGATCTTCAGGGGCTTAGTGTTAGGTTTATTTAAGGGGGGTTTGGGTTAGATTAGGCGTATGTGGGTGGTGGGTTGTAATGTTGGGGGGGGGGGTATTGTATGTTTTTTTTTACAGGCAAAAGAGCTGAATTTCTTGGGGCATGCCCCGCAAAGGGCCCTGTTCAGGGCTGGTAAGGTAAAAGAGCTTTGAAATGTAGTAATTTAGAATAGGGTAGGGCATTTTGTTATTTTGGGGGTCTTTGTTATTTTATTAGGGGGCTTAGAGTAGGTGTAATTAGTTTAAAATTGTTGTAATATTTTTCTTATGTTTGTAAAAAATTTTTATTTTTTGTAACTTAGTTCTTTTTTATTTTTTGTACTTTAGATAGTTTATTTCATTGTAGTTATTTGTAGGTATTGTATTTAATTTATTTATTGATAGTGTAGTGGTAGGTTTAATTGTAGATAATTATAGGTATTTTATTTAATTAATTTATTGATAGTGTAGTGTTAGGTTTAATTGTAACTTAGATTAGGATTTATTTTACAGGTAAATTTGTAATTATTTTAACTATTTTAGCTATTAAATAGTTTTTAACTATTTAATAGCTATTGTACCTGGTTAAAATAAATACAAAGTTACCTGTAAAATAAATATAAATCCTAAAATAGCTATAATATAATTATAATTTATATTGTAGCTATATTAGGATTTTATTTTACAGGTAAGTATTTAGCTTTAAATAGGAATAATTTATTTAGTAAGAGTTAATTAATTTCGTTAGATTAAAATTATATTTAACTTAGGGGGGTGTTAGTGTTAGGGTTAAACTTAGCTTTAGGGGTTAATACATTTATTAGAATAGTGGTGAGCTCCGGTCGGCAGATTAGGGGTTAATACTTGAAGTTAGGTGTTGGCGATGTTAGGGAGGGCAGATTAGGGGTTAATACTATTTATTATAGGGTTAGTGAGGCGGATTAGGGGTTAATAACTTTATTATAGTAGCGGTGCGGTCCGCTCGGCAGATTAGGGGTTAATAAGTGTAGGCAGGTGGAGGCGACGTTGTGGGGGGCAGATTAGGGGTTAATAAATATAATATAGGGGTCGGCGGTGTTAGGGGCAGCAGATTAGGGGTACATAGCTATAATGTAGGTGGCGGCGCTTTGCGGTCGGCAGATTAGGGGTTAATTATTGTAGGTAGCTGGCGGCGACGTTGTGGGGGGCAGATTAGCGGTTAATAAATATAATACAGGGGTCGGCGGTGTTAGGGGCAGCAGATTAGGGGTACATAAGTATAACGTAGGTGGCGGTCGGCAGATTAGGGGTTAAAAAAATTTAATTGAGTGGCGGCGATGTGGGGGCCTCAGTTTAGGGGTACATAGGTAGTTTATGGGTGTTAGTGTACTTTAGAGTACAGTAGTTAAGAGCTTTATGAACCGGCGTTAGCCCAGAAAGCTCTTAACTACTGACTTTTTTCTGCGGCTGGAGTTTTGTCGTTAGATTTCTAACGCTCACTTCAGACACGACTCTAAATACCGGAGTTAGAAAGATCCCATTGAAAAGATAGGATACGCAATTGATGTAAGGGGATCTGCGGTATGGAAAAGTCGCGGCTGAAAAGTGAGCGTTAGACCCTATTTTGAGTGACTCCAAATACCGGAGTTAGCCTAAAACCAGCGTTAGGAGCCTCTAACGCTGGTTTTCACGGCTAACGCCAAACTCCAAATCTAGGCCCTAGAGTTTTAAAAGGGGGCATGGTCGGGAACAAAAGATTTCTCAATTTTCTATGTAATAAAAACCAGGACTAAGAGAACAATATTAAGGATATATCCGTACTTTAATTAACCAAATTCCTCTGTTAAAACATCTCATATGATTAAAGGGGAGATAGACTCATCTTGAAGTGTTCCTGAAAACTTGGACCTCATTACTGAGTCTGGAAACCTTTTTTTCCTTTGTGCAAACCTTCAGGAAAATTACTTAAAGGTAGCATTTACGTGGTATCTCAAACCCACTAGATTATTTTCTAAAAGAACTTGCTTTAGAGAATGTAGGGAACAAGGAACTTATATGCACATGTGGTGGGACTGCATTTTTGTCCAGCGTCTATATAAGGAGACCTCCACATTAATCCAATTTAGAAAAGGATATCCAGCTTACCCTTATGAATAAATTAGTAGTCCCGATCTGTACAATGGTTTGGTCTTGTATTGCTAAACACTGGACATCTGTAGTAATATCCTTTACTGTAATTATAAACAAAATAGGATATTATCATGAGATGACTAGCCTTTCATCTGTTTTATTAGATAAATGAGAAGAGTGCTTTGTGGGTTGGGAGCCATGGACAACTGTCTGTATGTATCAATAGTTTAATGGAGAAATTCCTAACTAACTAGTATTGGGTTTATTATAGTGTGACCCTTTACTTTAGATATAAAGGTCCAGAATTCGAGTGGCACGTTAACAGATACGCAGAAGAGAAAAGGGGTTTATTGTGAGTGTTTGCGCGTGTCAAGTTTTGAGCTCGTATTACAAGTTATATGTAATGCTTGTGCAATGTTCAATTCCGACAGCGTATGCTGTCAGCATTTAGCGGTCAGGCGGACATGATTTGCTACAGTTAATCATGTCCGCCCGGCAATTGATAAATTAACCCCTAAGTGCTATGGCATTATCTTGTTTTAATGCATTTCTTGATTGTGTCAATCTACTGTATTCACTGGTCCTTTAATGTAACACTTTATAATCTTAAAAATAATAAACAGAATTGTACCAGGCTAGAAGAAAAGATATTCATTTCCTCTAATGGTCAACAAATTGACACATTTTATAAAGACTGAACTGTCGCTTTGTCTAAAAACATTTCAATAATAAATAAAAAATAATTGTAAAATATTACCCCAATTTACTTCAGTTGCAGTATTGACATTTGAACTATCACGTTTCACACAGATTTGTTTATTAATTTAAAAAAGTTAGAAACGCTTGAAAATAAGTAACATTGAAAGGTTGTTTTTTTTTTAAAGCAAACACCATCTGCTACAATATTACATTTATTTTTAACCCACAGTTTACTATACAGGGATTACAATTAATAAAGTCATCAGGAAATTACAAATGTAAATATGTCTATCTATATCTATCTATTTTTCTATCTATTTATCTAAATCCATTATCTATATATCTATTATCTATCTATATCCATTATATATCATCTATCTCTTATCTATATATCTATCTATATATCTATCTATATCCATTATCTATATATCTATTATCTATCTATATCCATTATATATCATCTAAATATCTGTATATAATCTATTTATATCCATTATATATATATATATATATATATATCCATTATCTATCATCTATTTATCTATCTATATCCATTATCTGGATCTATCTATCATCTATCTATCTATCTATCTATCTATCTGTATTCTATCTATCAGTATCTATCTATATATCTATCTGTATCTATCTATCTGTCTGCTTCTATCTACCAATCTATCTTTTTATCTATCTATCTATCAGTATCAATCTATCAGTATCTATCCATATATGCATCTATCTATATCTATCTATCTATCTATCTATAGCTATCTATCTATCTATAGCTTTCTATCTATACACAGTAAGAAAATGTCATTATTTTTTAAATAATTGTGCAATGTGCATAATATCACACTATGCCTGTTTTCCGATTAATTGCAAATACACAGCAGATGAATATGTCACAAGACCATTGTACTTGAAAGCTCCTTTACACTTGGTTCCATATCATTCCCAGATTTGAAGTGAGGCATATGGTAAGTGTTTATTCACTTCAGTGTAAAGGCTGTTAATGATTAGTGGCTAATAACTCCAATGACTATTAATGATCACACAAATAAATTGCACTTTAATGAATAAATACCATCTGGTCACAGATTAGCACATTGTCTCCATTAGCTTTGTAAATAGGTGAATCTTGATATTAAATAAATCAGACATTAACTGTAACAAGATTGTAAACATTGAAATAAAATAATGATAGAAATAACCATTCTGCAATGCATTTTATTAAAAGGGATATATATTGTTTATTCCTTGTTAAAATATATTAGTGTTTTAATGGGCAAACCCTATGCTTAAAAATACAAGAACAAAATATAATTGTTTTGGTTTTTCTAAAATCAATAGGGTTGTTGGAATTACTCCTATTAGCCAGTAAGCAATCTGTTTTCTATTTTTATTATTATTATAATTAAATATGATATAAATTTAGTTTTTATTTCTAGTTGTATCCATAAATGTTTAAATTATGCTCTTTCATGTACATATATGTATGTAAAAAATATGAAAAGCACTCTCAAGGTTTTGGTTTACAAATTAATTTTTATTGGCTTAATTTCCCAGAAATCCAGAGTGTTTAAAAATGACTTACTCATTGATTATAATAGCACCAGGGTGGCTGACATGTGAGGGCATAATTGCTATTGGATTTGTGTGTGTGTGTGTGTGTATGTGTGTGTATATATATATATATATATATATATATATATATATATATATAAAACAAAATGTAGAGGAGGCACCAGCACTCACAGTCCAACATCTGGGGTGCTCTTCAAATTAGCATAAACAATATTCAGACAATGGGAAGGCACTCACCGTTTATAAAAGTATAACTTTTTATTGTGGTCTGAGGACGGGGGCAACCCCAAAAACGTTAACTACAATAAAAAGTTATACTTTTATAAATGGTGAGTACCTTCCCATTGTCTGAATATATATATATATATATATATATATATATATATATATATATATATATATATACACACACACACACACAGTGTGCTTAGAGGAATATGGCTACACCTCACTGATGAGGCCCAATGAAGGCCGAAACGATCGTCTGGGGTTGCTGTGTTCCTTGTTCGGAGAGGAATTGCCTGGTATTTCGGCGCTGGACTGACCGTAATAGGCGGGATCAGACTGATATACTACAGGAAAGTTCCACTCTGTGAAAAGCATTACTGGGCTAAAAAGTTGCACCCAGGTGGTAAATCGCCATGGAACAGGCTAACAATGGTATTGAGCCAGTTGTTCGTTCCTGTGAGTGCACTTCTCTCTGTATGTATCACCAATTTGGCTTTGTTCTCTTGGTATTCTTAGTTGAAAGCTAAACCTAGGAGGTTCATATGCTAATTTTTTAGACCTTGAAGGCCCCCTCTAATCTAAACGCATTTTGACAATTTTGCACCACTAGTTTCATATAGATAACATTGAGCTCATGCCCGTGAATTTACCGTGGAGTGAGCACTGATTGGCTAAAATGCAAGTCTGTCAAAATAACTGAAATAAGGGGGCTGTCTGCAGAGGCTTAGATACAAGGTAATTATAGAGGTAAATGTTTATTATTTTAACTGGGGAATGGGTAATTAAGGGATTATCTATCTTTTAAAACAACAAAAAATTCTGGTGTTGACTTTCCCTTTAAACATGTGAGACTGAAAACATGGTAACATGATACAACTAAAATACACATCCAGAAATGTATTACTGCAGATGATACAGCTGTGCTGTGTTGTCAAATAACAGAATTCCTGATGGAAACTGTTGGCGAATGGAAATTTCACACAGTTGGACTTTATCCATATATTTTGAATTGTTTGTTGTCCCAAATTTTGTCCCTAAGCATATCGTAAGCCATCTGTAACAAATACCAAATGCTACAACTGTAAAAGTATAAATATGTTGATAATGAGGAAATCATTAATGCATTTTAATAAAATGTGGAATTTTTTTTTAAATCATGTTTAAAAAATAACTAATATCAAGATATTTTTTTTTGTGAGGATTACACAAAAAGACTGACCAGAGGGAGGCTAAATGTCTACTCATTTCCAAGCAAAAGGGTTGAAGAGCAGACAGAATCGCCAGCCATGGGACCGCGCCAACTTCAGATGCTGATTGCTTGATTATAAAGTGCAAATGGCTACGTATTGTACAGAATAAACAGATGGGCACCAAGTAAATCATAAAATATTACCCCATTTCTTGTTGTCTTTTCACTGAATCGGCTGCCAAAGCAGAATAGAGATTAACTGAGACATTTCATTCTATCTCCTGTTTACAAGCTAATAGAATAGCTCTCAGAGCGCTGCTGATAACCCTTTGGCCCCCAGAGTACATTGCAGCCCAGTCCAGTAAGGTGTTAAAGTATTTCCTGATTAAAAAATATATATTCTTTTAACTATATAATTCAATATATACATAAAAAAGCACATTTATGTATTTATTATACATGTGAATTCGGGCTTTAGACAAATTCAGATCCATCTGAATTTTGCTGACTTGTCAATACACAAACAGCCGAATACATTTTTGGAGGGACAAAGAACAAATGATTGCTTAATGAAATTGATTTTCTTCTTTAATTCGTGCCATTTGGAAAGGGGGAATAAGTTATATTGTTTAGTTAATCAGCTCCTTTGTTTGTAATGATGTAGATTGGGTCTGACAATTCACTAATGACTGATGTTGGAGTCAGCCAGTAAGGCACTAGATGCTGGATTTTAGTGATATATGCTTGTCCAATCAAGCCTTAACCCCTAACCCAATCCGACGTATATATACGTTGTGCGGTACTTTGGCTATTGTACCGCACTACGTATATATACGGTGTCACTTTAGGATGCTCCAGCACTCTTGGCTGTTGAGGTATCTTGCTTTTAGTGTAAAGCCGAGGTTTGCTTAATAGTTTCTTTCCCTTTGGTCCAGAAATATTTCAACATGTGGTAATTGTAACCCATTTGCATTAAAAATTCGGTAACTTGGTAGTTTTTAGAAGAGAAAACTCACGTCTGATCTGGCGAAGTTTAGATAATCAGCCATTAGTGAGTAGGTTGCTTAGCTATAAATATATTTTGCACCTTCAACTAGTAATGACCACGATAAACACACAAAAATAAGTATTTCATTTAAATCTCTGTCTGTTTTAGTTTAGATTTTTCTGTAATGTAATATACAATATTTTTATTATTTTAATATACAGAGTTAAATTAAAAGTGGAGCACAAACGTATTAATGCAATTGTGTGTTAACATGACTCAAGTGCTTCTATTTTGAAGTCAGAAGTGATATTTTGGTGCTTGAATTATAGTTTAGGGCATACAAACTTCTGAACAGAGCAGGTGCGAAAAAACCTACACATAATGTCAAATAATGCGCAAAGCGCTACGGTACGTAAAACCTCCACTTAATGATGTGTACTATACAACTTAAATAAAAGTTAAGTGTAAAACTCTATCAACTGTGCTCCAGTTCTAATATAGCCCACATTTTTCAGGATTATCTGTCTGTCTGTCTATCTATCATCTTTCTATTTATCTATCTAGTATCTTTGTCCTTATCTATATATGTAATCTATCCTTTATCTATCTATCTTCATTATCTAGCTATCTGTCTCTATTCATTATCTATTTGTCTATCTATCATCTATCCGTGTTTATCCCTATCGATTAATTTATCTATGAACTATCTATCTATTATCTATGTCTCTATCTATCTATCATCTATTTATATCCATTAACTGTCTATCCCATATCTATCTATCTTCATTATCTAGCTATCTGTCTCTATTCATTATCTATTTGTATCTATCCATTATCTATCTATCTATCTATCTATCTGTGATTATCCCTATCTATCTGTCTGTCTATCTATCTATCTGTGTGACCCTAAGCTCTTTAGCAGCAATGCTCTACAAGAGCTAGCTAGTAATCGGTGGCTATTTAGAGCACCTGCTTGAGCGTCAACTTCGCTAGAAGTAATCTTTTTGCATGCGTCGAATAGCGTAATTATTACATGTTGAAAATGAAAAGTTTGCTCACGAGCGAAACCCGAAACATACTAACCACAGTGCTTCTAATTTCAGGACCGCATTAAGTTATTCATTGCATAGACTTTAATGGAGACTGTAAAAATTTTATTTTTATTGTATATATATATATATATATATATATATATTTATACCTATACAGAAATATATATTCCTATTGATATATAGGGATAGATATCTATATCTATCTATCTATCTATCTATCTATCTATCTATATATATATATATATCTATATCTATATATATATATCTATATATATATATATATATATATATATATATATATAATAAACAAGCAAAGTGCACTCCAGATCCTGAGCAGTAATAGCTTCGGGTGCTAGTCAAAACTTAAACATAACCAGAAAACAAGAAGCACTCCAGAAGTCTTTCAATAGTTTCACCTTTAATAAGTGAACGTTTTCGGGCAATAAACTGCCCGTCCTCAAACTTACAAGGTTTACAGAAAACTTACCACCCACCAGAGAAAAGTGCGCCACGCTCTCCGCGGTGGATGCGCCGCCCCTACCGAGTGACGTCATCGCCCGCGGCAACGTATGGAGACTGAATAAAGAAAAACAAAGAAACAGCATAATTATACAAGCACCGAACAAGCGCTAAGCTTACTAAAATAAGAATACTAAAATCATAACATAGGCAATATTAATGACAAAAATAGGAAATTATGTTATATCGCTATATAATAGTACACATACGGTTGCCATAGCAACCAGTAAACAACAGACGCCATATATGGCAAGTCAGCAAATAGCAAACAAAAAAGCAAAATAACACTAAATATCCAATCTTGTTACTCCAGAGAACAGAACATGGCTACAAAAATCGGGTACAACCACAGGGGCCAAAAATGAAAAGTGGAGTCACACAATGGGATAACCAAAAGGAAACCTTACAGTTATCAAAGATACTCAAATGGATCATGACTCTCATAAAATTGTGTACAGTAACTAGAATGACCATGGACTCCCAAACAGATATAAATGACCCCTGAATTCCAAAGCAAATGACAGCTAATGGAAAGGGATCATAGGAACACCTGCCAATCTAGCTGTGTATTTAGCCCATAAGGCACAAGAGTGTTCAATTCAAATGTCCATTTTGCTTCTTTTTGGAGAAGCAGTCGGTTCCTATCACCTCCTCTTGACAACGGTGGCACATGGTCTATGATCGTATACTTGAGGTCCATAACACTGTGTTTGTGTTCCAAAAAGTGTCTGGCCACCGGTTGCTCTGATGTGCCTTTATTAAGTGCCGTTTTGATAGCGGATCGATGATTTGCCATACGTGTACGCAGGTCATCACTGGTCTTTCCTACATAATACAGCCCACAAATGCAGTGTAATAGGTATATTATATGTGTAGTAGTACACGTAAGGCGGAATTTGTGTTTATAAACTTTACGTTTTTGTGGATGAGTAAAGCTAGGACCAGTAATTAGACCCCCACATGTTGTGCAGCCAAGGCATCGGAAAACCCCTGTTTTTTTTATATCCAACCATGTTGAAGTTTTATAACTTTGTATCGGGTCAGTTTTAATTAGCAAGTCCCGCAGTGACCTGGACCTCTTGTAGCCCACCCTTGGTGGTTCAGCTTTGTGTAGGGGTAACGATCTGTCAGTGTTAATGATCTCCCAATGCTTGTTAAGAATGTCCTTTAAGGGGCCCTTGTCACCTGTAAAAGTTGTGATAAATGTCATCCTTTTATCCTCCTTTTTGGGTACTGAATCCCTGGCCTTGCAGACCTGATCCCGCTGTTCATTCAGTAGCTTGTCAGGATAACTCCTAATTCCAAAACGTTGCACCATCTCAGTGAGTTGTTCTTCTCTTTTGTCAATTTCAGAGTTGTTCCTGACCACTCTAAGCAATTGAGATTTAGGCAATGCTTTCTTCAATGTGGGGGGATGGCAACTGGTGTAATGTAGTAAGGAGTTTCTATCGGTCTCCTTTCTATACAATGTTGAATGAATCCTACCATTACTTATATACAACCCGACATCTAGAAAGTCGATTTGTATTTTGCTGGATGTCATTTTAAACTTCAGAGCCATATTAGCCCCATTAAGCTCTTGGAACCAATTGTCTAGGCTAGCTGACGTTCCAGACCAAATCAAGAACAGGTCATCTATGTATCGCTTAAAAAAGCGAATATTCTTGACCTTAAATAATTCCGCCCCAAACTCCTCAAAGTGGGCCATAAACAAATTGGCGTATGATGGGGCCATATTTGACCCCATCGCCGTCCCCTTCAACTGTAAATAGAAGGATTGTTCAAAACGGAAATAATTGGTAGTCAGGCAAAATTCCAATAATTGTAGGATTATCTCAGGAGGGGGTCCAAGATATGGATATCTGCAAAGATGAAATAGGACAGCAAGTAACCCTTCCCCATGAGGGATCACAGTATATAGACTAGTCACATCCAATGTGACTAGCCACGTGTCTTCATCCATATCTTCGAATTGTTTCAGCATCTCCAATAGTGCCATGGAGTGCCTCAAGTATGACGGTGTATTATACACCAAAGGTTGTAGAAATCTGTCAACTAAGGTGGCAATGGGTTGTTGTATTGACCCTATTGAGGATACAATGGGTCTTCCAGGAGGAGGTGAGATCCCCTTGTGTATTTTGGGGAGGGTATATAGAACCGGGGTTCTGGGATATGTTACTACCTAATACAGGTAGGTATCCTTGTTGATAAAGCCCTGATCATATATCAGTTTGGTATAATCATCCAACTGTTTCTTAAATGCCTGTGTACGGTCATGTGGTAGCGGTCTATATGTCCCTATATCCGCAAGCTGTGATATGATCTCCATCCTGTAATCTCTGTAATTGAGGATGACCACTGCCCCACCCTTGTCTGCTTCATGTATGATTAAATCCTTGCTGTCCGCAAGGTTTCTTAAGATTTTCCAATCTTCTTTTGAGAAGTTATTGAAAGTCTCTTTATGTTGTGAAGCTATAGATTGATTCATATCCTCCTGTAACCGTCTTGTAAAGGTATTAATTCTGGCGTTACCAAATTGAGGAGTATATGTAGATTTTTTCTTCAGTTGATTGTGGTCTGTATCCGTTTCCCCAAATTTTTCTTTTAGGGAAAGTAGTCTCTGAAATTTTTTTGTATCTATATAAAAATCAAATGGGTCAGTTCTAGAAGTTGGAACAAAGGTCAGACCCTTGTTTAGAATCTTAATTTCAGAGTCACTCAGGGGGTAATCACTCAGATTGACTACTATATCATTTAGCATCGTTACTTCTGTGGGTGTATGGGTGGTTTTCCTCTTATACCCACCTCTCCTGATCCTCTCCCTCTTCCTCTTCCTCTGTGGTTTTTTGAGCGTATTGTAACTCCTTTAGGGTGTTGTATCTCTTGAGAGGGGTTTTGTGCTTGATCCGTGTCAGAACCTGAACCAGACCATGAACTTTCAATAGTAGCCAAATTCCGAGGTTTGTAATAGCGTGGTCGTCTCCTCCTGGAGATATGTTGCCTCTGTCTCTCACTAGAAGACAATTGCCATAAATAGACACGTTTGTCTCTATAATCACTAATCACAGCTTCCAATTTTTTTTATTTTTGAACTGCATGAGATCTGTTTCATATTTATCAATCTTGATCTGTAGTTTATTGAGCCAATCCTCTGTGTGATCAGCCTGTAATCTGGACAAATTAGGTAGCTCATAAGCTGTAATCTCTGCCTTGATTAATGGTAGCAGTCTATCCACTTCTTGTAAAACTAATAACACAAGATCTAGTGAGCATTTGTTTTCAATGATGCACCATCTTTCACAGAACAAAGGGTTGTTTCTGCCCAAAGTGGGCACATTTCTGATTCGAAATCCCCTTGGGATAAAGCCTCTGCGATAGTACTCAGAGAGATATGGCCCATGCAAGGTTAGATCCTTCTCTTTTTGTTTTAACTTTAACAAGTGGGTATAGATGTAAGCTGGTTTGTCTAACACCGGCCGTAGTGTTATTTTATCAAATAAAATCCCCTCTGCATCTGCTTCCGTAAAGTGGAAGGTACTGGCTCCAGGGATCGTGTCAATATCCCCAATGTCATCAGTAATGCCAGATGGAATATCCGTTGTCATGCTGTGTCAAATAATAAAGTCCCCAGAGAAAATTGTAAGTCCAAACAACAGCAAGGAGATTTACTCCAAAACAATGTAATCGGGTGCAAGCAAAAAGTCCAAATCTATAAACAAACAAAGTGCACTCCAGATCCTGAGCAGTAATAGCTTCGGGTGCTAGTCAAAACTTAAACATAAGCAGAAAACAAGAAGCACTCCAGAAGTCTTTCAATAGTTTCACCTTTAATTAGTGAACGTTTTCAGGCAATAAACTGCCCGTCCTCAAACTTACAAGGTTTACAGAAAACTTACCACCCAGCTGTGTTATATACCGCCACCAGAGAAAAGTGCGCCATGCTCTCTGCGGTGGATGCGCCTCCCCTACCGAGTGACGTTATCGCCCGCGGCAACGTATGGAGACTGAATAAAGAAAAACAAAGAAACAGCATAATTATACAAGCACCGAACAAGCGCTAAGCTTACTAAAATAAGGCCAGCGATGACCTGCGTACACGTATGGCAAATCATCGATCCGTTATCAAAATGGCACTTAATAAAGGCACATCGGAGCAACATTTGAATTGAACACTCTTGTGCCTTATGGGCTAAATACACAGCTAGATTGGCAGGTGTTCCTATGATCCCTTTCCATTAGCTATCATTTGCTTTGGAATTCAGGGGTCATTTATATCTGTTTGGGAGTCCATGGTCATTCTAGTTACTGTACAAAATTTTATGAGAGTCATGATCCATTTGAGTATCTTTGATAACTGTAAGGTTTCCTTTTGGTTATCCCATTGTGTGACTCCACTTTTCAGTTTTGGCCCCTGTGGTTGTACCCAATTTTTGTAGCCATGTTCTGTTCTCTGGAGTGGAGATATTTAGTGTTATTTTGCTTTTTTGTTTGCTATTTGCTGACTTGCCATATATGGCGTCTGTTGTTTACTGGTTGCTATGGCAACCGTATGTGTACTATTATATAGCGATATAACATCATTTCCCATTTTTGTCATTAATATTGCCTATGTTATGATTTTAGTATTCTTATTTTAGTAAGCTTAGCGCTTGTTCGGTGCTTGTATAATTATGCTGTTTCTTTGTTTTTCTTTATTCAGTCTCCATACGTTGCCGCGGGCGATGACGTCACTCGGTAGGGGCGGCGCATCCACCGCGGAGAGCGTGGCGCACTTTTCTCTGGTGGCGGTACATAACACAGCTGGGTGGTAAGTTTTCTGTAAACCTTGTAAGTTTGAGGATGGGCAGTTTATTGCCCGAAAACGTTCACTAATTAAAGGTGAAACTATTGAAAGACTTCTGGAGTGCTTCTTGTTTTCTGGTTATGTTTAAGTTTTGACTAGCACCCGAAGATATTACTGCTCAGGATCTGGAGTGCACTTTGCTTGTTTATAGATTTGTACTTTTTGCTTGCACCCGATTACATTGTTTTGGAGTAAATCTCCTTGCTGTTGTTTGGACTTACAATTTTCTCTGGGGACTTTATTATTTGACACAGCATGACAACGGATATTCCATCTGGCATTACTGATGACATTGGGGATATTGACACGATCCCTGGAGCCAGTACCTTCCACTTTACGGAAGCAGATGCAGAGGGGATTTTATTTGATAAAATAACACTACGGCCGGTGTTGGACAAACCAGCTTACATCTATACCCACTTGTTAAAGTTAAAACAAAAAGAGAAGGATCTAACCTTGCATGGGGCATATCTCTCTGAGTACTATCACAGAGGCTTTATCCCAAGGGGATTTTGAATCAGAAATGTGCCCACTTTGGGCAGAAACAACCCTTTGTTCAGTGAAAGATGGTGCAGCATTGAAAACAAATGCTCACTAGATCTTGTGTTATTACTTATACAAGAAGTGGGTAGACTGCTACAATTAATCAAGGCAGAGATTACATTTTATGAGCTACCTAATTTGTCCAGATTACAGGCTGATCACACAGAGGATTGGCTCAATAAACTACAGATCAAGATTGATAAATATGAAACAGATCTCATACAGTTCAAAAATAAAAAAATTGGAAGCTGTGATTAGTGATTATAGAGACAAACGTGTCTATTTATGGCAATTGTCTGCTAGTGAGAGACAGAGGCAACATATCTCAAGGAGGAGACGACCAAGCTATTACAAACCTCAGGATTTGGCTACTATTGAAAGTTCAGGGTCTGGTTCAGGTTCTGACACGGATCAAGCACAAAACCCCTCTCAAGAGATACAACACCCTAAAGGAGTTACAACACGCTCAAAAAACTACAGAGGAAGAGGGAGAGGATCAGGAGAGGTGGGTATAAGAGGAAAACCACCCATACACCCACAGAAATAACGATGCTAAATGATATAGTCGTCAATCTGAGTGATTACCCCCTGAGTGACTCTGAAATTAAGATTCTAAACAAGGGTCTGACCTTTGTTCCAACTTCTAGAACTGACCCATTTGATTTTTATATAGATACAAAAATATTTCAGAGACTACTTTCCCTAAAAGAAAAATTTGCGGAAACGGATACAGACCACAATCAACTGAAGAAAAAATCTACATATACTCCTCAATTTAACAAGGGTGGGGCAGTGGTCATCCTCAATTACAGAGATTACAGGATGGAGATCATATCACAGCTTGCGGATATAGGGACATATAGACTGCTACCACATGACCCTACACAGGCATTTAAGAAACAGTTGGATGATTATACCAAACTGATATATGATCAGGGCTTTATCAACAAGGATACCTACCTGTATTTGGTAGTAACATATCCCAGAACCCCGGTTCTATATACCCTCCCCAAAATACACAAGGGATCTCACCTCCTCCTGGAAGACCCATTGTATCCTCAATAGGGTCAATACAACAACCCATTGCCACCTTAGTTGACAGATTTCTACAACCTTTGGTGTATAATACACTGTCATACTTGAGGGACTCCATGGCACTATTGGAGATGCTGAAACAATTCGAAGACATGGATGAAGACATATGGCTAGTCACATTGGATGTGACTAGTCTATATACTGTGATCCCTCATGGGGAAGGGTTACTTGCTGTCCTATTTCATCTTTGCAGATATCCATATATTGGACCCCCTCCTGAGATAATCCTACAATTATTGGAATTTTGCCTGACTACCAATTATTTCCGTTTTGAACAATCCTTCTATTTACAGTTGAAGGGGACGGCGATGGGGTCAAATATGACCCCATCATACGCCAATTTGTTTATGGCCCACTTCGAGGAGTTTGGGGCGGAATTATTTAAGGTCAAGAATATTCGCTTTTTTAAGCGATACATAGATGACCTGTTCTTGATTTGGTCTGGAACGTCAGCTAGCCTAGACAATTGGTTCCAAGAGCTTAATGGGGCTAATATGGCTCTGAAGTTTAAAATGACATCCAGCAAAATACAAATCGACTTTCTAGATGTCAGGTTGTATATAAGTAATGGTAGGATTCAGTCAACATTGTATAGAAAGGAGACCGATAGAAACTCCTTACTACATTACACCAGTTGCCATCCCCCCACATTGAAGAAAGCATTGCCTAAATCTCAATTGCTTAGAGTGGTCAGGAACAACTCTGAAATTGACAAAAGAGAAGAACAACTCACTGAGATGGTGCAACGTTTTGGAATTAGGAGTTATCCTGACAAGCTACTGAATGAACAGCGGGATCAGGTCTGCAAGGCCAGGGATTCGGTACCCAAAAAGGAGGATAAAAGGATGACATTTATCACAACTTTTACAGGTGACAAGGGCCCCTTAAAGGACATTCTTAACAAGCATTGGGAGATCATTAACACTGACAGATCGTTACCCCTACACAAAGCTGAACCACCAAGGGTGGGCTACAAGAGGTCCAGGTCACTGCGGGACTTGCTAATTAAAACTGACCCGATACAAAGTTATAAAACTTCAACATGGTTGGATATCAAAAAACCAGGGGTTTTGCCTTGGCTGCACAACATGTGGGGGTCTAATTACTGGTCCTAGCTTTACTCATCCACAAAAACGTAAAGTTTATAAACACAAATTCCGCCTTACGTGTACTACTACACATATAATATACCTATTACACTGCATTTGTGGGCTGTATTATGTAGGAAAGACCAGTGATGACCTGCGTACACGTATGGCAAATCATCGATCCGCTATCAAAACGGCACTTAATAAAGGCACATCGGAGCAACCGGTGGCCAGACAATTTTTGGAACACAAACACAGTGTTATGGACCTCAAGTATACGATCATAGACCATGTGCCACCGTTGTCAAGAGGAGGTGATAGGAACCGACTGCTTCTCCAAAAAGAAGCAAAATGGACATTTGAATTGAACACTCTTGTGCCTTATGGACTAAATACACAGCTAGATTGGCAGGTGTTCCTATGATCCCTTTCCATTAGCTGTCATTTGCTTTGGAATTCAAGGGTCATTTATATCTGTTTGGGAGTCCATGGTCATTCTAGTTACTGTACACAATTTTATGAGAGTCATGATCCATTTGAGTATCTTTGATAACTGTAAGGTTTCCTTTTGGTTATCCCATTGTGTGACTCCACTTTTCAGTTTTGGCCCCTGTGGTTGTACCCAATTTTTGTAGCCATGTTCTGTTCTCTGGAGTCACACGATTGGATATTTAGTGTTATTTTGCTTTTTTGTTTGCTATTTGCTGACTTGCCATATATGGCGTCTGTTGTTTACTGGTTGCTATGGCAACCGTATGTGTACTATTATATAGCGATATAACATAATTTCCCATTTTTGTCATTAATATTGCCTATGTTATGATTTTAGTATTCTTATTTTAGTAAGCTTAGCGCTTGTTCGGTGCTTGTATAATTATGCTGTTTCTTTGTTTTTCTTTATTCAGTCTCCATACGTTGCCGCGGGCGATGACGTCACTCGGTAGGGGCGGCGCATCCACCGCGGAGAGCGTGGCGCACTTTTCTCTGGTGGCGGTACATAACACAGCTGGGTGGTAAGTTTTCTGTAAACCTTGTAAGTTTGAGGATGGGCAGTTTATTGCCCGAAAACGTTCACTAATTAAAGGTGAAACTATTGAAAGACTTCTGGAGTGCTTCTTGTTTTCTGGTTATGTTTAAGTTTTGACTAGCACCCGAAGATATTACTGCTCAGGATCTGGAGTGCACTTTGCTTGTTTATAGATTTGTACTTTTTGCTTGCACCCGATTACATTGTTTTGGAGTAAATCTCCTTGCTGTTGTTTGGACTTACAATTTTCTCTGGGGACTTTATTATTTGACACAGCATGACAACGGATATTCCATCTGGCATTACTGATGACATTGGGGATATTGACACGATCCCTGGAGCCAGTACCTTCCACTTTACGGAAGCAGATGCAGAGGGGATTTTATTTGATAAAATAACACTACGGCCGGTGTTGGACAAACCAGCTTACATCTATACCCACTTGTTAAAGTTAAAACAAAAAGAGAAGGATCTAACCTTGCATGGGGCATATCTCTCTGAGTACTATCACAGAGGCTTTATCCCAAGGGGATTTTGAATCAGAAATGTGCCCACTTTGGGCAGAAACAACCCTTTGTTCAGTGAAAGATGGTGCAGCATTGAAAACAAATGCTCACTAGATCTTGTGTTATTACTTATACAAGAAGTGGGTAGACTGCTACAATTAATCAAGGCAGAGATTACATTTTATGAGCTACCTAATTTGTCCAGATTACAGGCTGATCACACAGAGGATTGGCTCAATAAACTACAGATCAAGATTGATAAATATGAAACAGATCTCATACAGTTCAAAAATAAAAAAATTGGAAGCTGTGATTAGTGATTATAGAGACAAACGTGTCTATTTATGGCAATTGTCTGCTAGTGAGAGACAGAGGCAACATATCTCAAGGAGGAGACGACCAAGCTATTACAAACCTCAGGATTTGGCTACTATTGAAAGTTCAGGGTCTGGTTCAGGTTCTGACACGGATCAAGCACAAAACCCCTCTCAAGAGATACAACACCCTAAAGGAGTTACAACACGCTCAAAAAACTACAGAGGAAGAGGGAGAGGATCAGGAGAGGTGGGTATAAGAGGAAAACCACCCATACACCCACAGAAATAACGATGCTAAATGATATAGTCGTCAATCTGAGTGATTACCCCCTGAGTGACTCTGAAATTAAGATTCTAAACAAGGGTCTGACCTTTGTTCCAACTTCTAGAACTGACCCATTTGATTTTTATATAGATACAAAAATATTTCAGAGACTACTTTCCCTAAAAGAAAAATTTGCGGAAACGGATACAGACCACAATCAACTGAAGAAAAAATCTACATATACTCCTCAATTTAACAAGGGTGGGGCAGTGGTCATCCTCAATTACAGAGATTACAGGATGGAGATCATATCACAGCTTGCGGATATAGGGACATATAGACTGCTACCACATGACCCTACACAGGCATTTAAGAAACAGTTGGATGATTATACCAAACTGATATATGATCAGGGCTTTATCAACAAGGATACCTACCTGTATTTGGTAGTAACATATCCCAGAACCCCGGTTCTATATACCCTCCCCAAAATACACAAGGGATCTCACCTCCTCCTGGAAGACCCATTGTATCCTCAATAGGGTCAATACAACAACCCATTGCCACCTTAGTTGACAGATTTCTACAACCTTTGGTGTATAATACACTGTCATACTTGAGGGACTCCATGGCACTATTGGAGATGCTGAAACAATTCGAAGACATGGATGAAGACATATGGCTAGTCACATTGGATGTGACTAGTCTATATACTGTGATCCCTCATGGGGAAGGGTTACTTGCTGTCCTATTTCATCTTTGCAGATATCCATATATTGGACCCCCTCCTGAGATAATCCTACAATTATTGGAATTTTGCCTGACTACCAATTATTTCCGTTTTGAACAATCCTTCTATTTACAGTTGAAGGGGACGGCGATGGGGTCAAATATGACCCCATCATACGCCAATTTGTTTATGGCCCACTTCGAGGAGTTTGGGGCGGAATTATTTAAGGTCAAGAATATTCGCTTTTTTAAGCGATACATAGATGACCTGTTCTTGATTTGGTCTGGAACGTCAGCTAGCCTAGACAATTGGTTCCAAGAGCTTAATGGGGCTAATATGGCTCTGAAGTTTAAAATGACATCCAGCAAAATACAAATCGACTTTCTAGATGTCAGGTTGTATATAAGTAATGGTAGGATTCAGTCAACATTGTATAGAAAGGAGACCGATAGAAACTCCTTACTACATTACACCAGTTGCCATCCCCCCACATTGAAGAAAGCATTGCCTAAATCTCAATTGCTTAGAGTGGTCAGGAACAACTCTGAAATTGACAAAAGAGAAGAACAACTCACTGAGATGGTGCAACGTTTTGGAATTAGGAGTTATCCTGACAAGCTACTGAATGAACAGCGGGATCAGGTCTGCAAGGCCAGGGATTCGGTACCCAAAAAGGAGGATAAAAGGATGACATTTATCACAACTTTTACAGGTGACAAGGGCCCCTTAAAGGACATTCTTAACAAGCATTGGGAGATCATTAACACTGACAGATCGTTACCCCTACACAAAGCTGAACCACCAAGGGTGGGCTACAAGAGGTCCAGGTCACTGCGGGACTTGCTAATTAAAACTGACCCGATACAAAGTTATAAAACTTCAACATGGTTGGATATCAAAAAACCAGGGGTTTTGCCTTGGCTGCACAACATGTGGGGGTCTAATTACTGGTCCTAGCTTTACTCATCCACAAAAACGTAAAGTTTATAAACACAAATTCCGCCTTACGTGTACTACTACACATATAATATACCTATTACACTGCATTTGTGGGCTGTATTATGTAGGAAAGACCAGTGATGACCTGCGTACACGTATGGCAAATCATCGATCCGCTATCAAAACGGCACTTAATAAAGGCACATCGGAGCAACCGGTGGCCAGACAATTTTTGGAACACAAACACAGTGTTATGGACCTCAAGTATACGATCATAGACCATGTGCCACCGTTGTCAAGAGGAGGTGATAGGAACCGACTGCTTCTCCAAAAAGAAGCAAAATGGACATTTGAATTGAACACTCTTGTGCCTTATGGACTAAATACACAGCTAGATTGGCAGGTGTTCCTATGATCCCTTTCCATTAGCTGTCATTTGCTTTGGAATTCAAGGGTCATTTATATCTGTTTGGGAGTCCATGGTCATTCTAGTTACTGTACACAATTTTATGAGAGTCATGATCCATTTGAGTATCTTTGATAACTGTAAGGTTTCCTTTTGGTTATCCCATTGTGTGACTCCACTTTTCAGTTTTGGCCCCTGTGGTTGTACCCAATTTTTGTAGCCATGTTCTGTTCTCTGGAGTCACACGATTGGATATTTAGTGTTATTTTGCTTTTTTGTTTGCTATTTGCTGACTTGCCATATATGGCGTCTGTTGTTTACTGGTTGCTATGGCAACCGTATGTGTACTATTATATAGCGATATAACATAATTTCCCATTTTTGTCATTAATATTGCCTATGTTATGATTTTAGTATTCTTATTTTAGTAAGCTTAGCGCTTGTTCGGTGCTTGTATAATTATGCTGTTTCTTTGTTTTTCTTTATTCAGTCTCCATACGTTGCCGCGGGCGATAACGTCACTCGGTAGGGGCGGCGCATCCAACTCGGAGAGCGTGGCGCACTTTTCTCTGGTGGCGGTGCATAACACAGCTGGGTGGTAAGTTTTCTGTAAACCTTGTAAGTTTGAGGACGGGCAGTTTATTGCCCGAAAACGTTCACTAATTAAAGGTGAAACTATTGAAAGACTTCTGGAGTGCTTCTTGTTTTCTGGTTTTATATCTATATATATATCTATATCTATCTATATATCTATATATATATCTATATCTATCTATATATCTATATCTATCTATCTATCTATCTATCTATATATATATATATGTATATAGATATCTATCAATATCTATCTATCTCTATCTATCTCTATCTATCTCTATCTATCTCTATCTATCTCTATCTATCTAGCTATCTATCTCTATCTCAATATATATATAACCAAAGAGAAAGTTCACTCCAAAGGTCTTCGATAAGCAATATGGTTACTTTAATATGTGAACGTTTTCGAGTCCTCAGACAAACAGTGTCCATTTACACTTACCCACCACCAGAAATATAACACAACATGAGTGCTGCAGGACGCCATGTTCTCCCCAGTAGACACACCCCCAATGAGACTGTCATCATCCATGTCAGCGCGAGTCTGCAGACGTAAAACCTATGTGAACAAATACGTATAAAAAACATATTTAAAAAACATAATTGGAACAACAACAGCATATCGCTAACATAGGGAAAGAAACAATCTGTATAATAAAATGAAAAACAGCTAGTTCAGCAAAAAATGTCTGTCAGTGAATCTTCATATGTAACTCAAAGCGGTTACCATGGTAACTATCGCTCCCAAAAGTAATCTAAAGTGTTGGGTATATGAAGATCAACTCACAGGCATCCAAAATATTTAGTGACAGAGAAATCATAATCAATAATTACAATAACCAATATCATTGAAGAAAATGACGGCCTGCTGAATCCACAGTACTTGCAAGAAAAACCCTTATGTAATCATACTGGGCTAACCATACAAAAGAGCACCCATTGCGGATTGAGCCAGGTACCCATTCAAAATACCTCTGATGCTATAGTTATACCTAATGCATGTTACAAAAAAGGTTACAAAAAATATAGCAGGAAAGAAAAGTATTGGTTGTCATGGCAACCCATATATACACCCAATAAACAATACACACTAAGGACAGAGATCCACTAGTTATAAAGGGATGGACATGGTCAGCAACAATACTCAGGTAGGCCGGGGCGTTTAAACGATGCTATATTGGTACTAAGGGGCCCAAAGTGTGCCAAGAAAATATCTCCCACACCATTACACCACCACCACCAGCCTGAACCGTTGATGCAAGGCAGGATGTATCCATGCTTTCTTGATGTTTACGCCAAATTCTGACCCTATCATCTGAATGTCACAGCTGAAATAGAGACTCATCAGACCAGGCAACGTTTTTCCAATCTTCTATTGTCCATTTTTGATGATCCTGTGCAAATTGTAGCCTCAGTTTCCTGTTCTCAGCTGACAGGAGTTGCACCTGGTGTGGTCTTCAGCTGCTGTAGCCCATCTGCTTCAAGGTTCGACGTGTTGTGCATTCAGATATGGTATTCTGCATACCTTGGTTGTAACGAGTGGTTATTTGAGTTACTGTTGCCTTATTTACAGTGGATATAAAAAGTCTACACACCCCTGTTAAAATGTCAGGTTTCTGTGATGTAAAAAAATGAGACAAAGATAAATCATTTCAGAACTTTTTCCACCTTTAATGTGACCTATAAACTGTACAACTCAATTGAAAAACAAACTGAAATCTTTTAGGTAAAGGGAAATAAAAATAAAAAACTAAAATAATATGGTTGCATAAGTGTGAACACCCTGTTATAACTGGGGATGTAGCTGTGTTCAGAATTAATCAATCACATTCAAAATCATGTTAAATAGGAGTCAGTACACACCTGTCATCATTTAAAGTGCCTCTGATTAACCCTAAATAAAGTTCAGCTGTTCTAGTAGGTCTTTCCTGACATTTTGTTAGTTGCATCCTACAGCAAATGCTATGGTCCACAGAGAACTTCTAAAGCATCAGAGGGATCTCATTGTTAAAAGGTATCAGTCAGGAGAAGGGTACAATAGAATTTCCAAGGCATTAGATATACCATGGAACACAGTGAAGACAGTCATCATCAAGTGAAGAAAATATGGTGCAACAGTGACATTACCAAGAACAGGATGTCCCTCCAAAATGATGAAAAGACGAGAAGAAAACTGGTCTGGGAGGCTGCCAAGAGGCCTACAGCAACATTAAAGGAGCTGTAGGAATATCTGGCAAGTACTGGCTGTGTGGTACATGTGACAACAATCGCCCGTATTCTTCATATGTCTGGGCTATAGGGTAGAGTGGCAAGACGGAAGCCTTTTCTTACAAAAAAAAAAAAAAAAAGCCCGGCTAAATTTTGCAAAAACACATCTGAAGTTTCCCAAAAGCATGTTGGGCAAAATGTGTTCTGGTCTGATGAAACCAAAGTTGAACTTTTTGGCCATAATTCCAAAAGCTATGTTTGGCTCAAAAAAACTGCATATCACCAAAGTAACACCATACCCATAGTGAAGCATGGTGGTGTCAGCATCATGCTTTGGGGCTGTTTTTCTTCAGCTGGAACTGGGGCCTTAGTCAAGGTAGAGGGAATAATGAACAGTTCCAAATACCAGACAATATTGGCACAAAACCTTCAGGCTTCTGCTAGAAAGCTGAACATGAAGAGGAACTTCATCTTTCAGCATGACAACGACCCAAGGCATACATCCAAATCAACAAAAGAATGGCTTCACCAGAAGAAGATTAAAGTTTTGGGATGGCCCAGCCAGAGCCCAGACCTGAATCCAATTCAAAATCTGTGGGGTGATCTGAAGAGGGCTGTGCACAGGAGATGCCCTCGCATTCTGACAGATTTAGTGTGTTTTTGCAAAGAAGTGTGGGCAAATCTTGCCAAGTCAATATGTGCCATGCTGAAAAAACTCATACCCAAAAAGACTGAGTGCTGTAATAAAATCAAAAGGTGCTTCAATAAAGTATTAGTTTAAGGGTGTTCACACTTATGCAACCATATTATTTTAGATTTTTATTTCCCTTTACCTAAAAGATTTCAGTTTGTTTTTCAATTGAGTTGTACAGTTTATAGGTCACATTAAAGGTGAAAAAAGTTCTGAAATTATTTATCTTTGTCTCATTTTTTTACATCACAGAAACCTGACATTTTAACAGGGGTGTGTAGACTTTTTATATCCACTGAATATGAATACATATTAACAGATAGTGTTTATATGAACTGTAATTTTCAATGTATTTATGTTGTGTTCAGTGAATCTTTTTTTTAACGTACTACCTAACCTTAACGCAAGGTTTTCTCTTGATTGCGTTTACTTTGAAATGGTAATACGAGCACTCTTTCCGTCATGAGTAAAAAGCCGATATTACTTGTGCCCAATAGTTAGACCTTCATTAGTAATCTAGCCCTGAATACTGTATAAGTATGAGAAAGAAAAGATTGTTCCAGATTGTTAAATTATATGTACTTTAGTTTAGGTACTGAGGGGTATGGAAATAGTAGAAATGCTAACGGGTCTTTATATGGGTATACTGTATATGTGTATATATAAATATATATATATATATACACACACACAGATATATATATATATATATATATATATATATATACCGTATTGTTCCCCATATAGGCCGTACTTTTTTCCCTTGATTTGTAGCTTTAAATGTGCAGTGCGGCCTATATGCGGGGTGCGGCCTATAATCGGGTGCTTATCTGCAAATTTGTACTTGCGCAGTACAGCCGAACTTCCGGTGCACCCTGTGGCCTTATGGGGATTGTAGTCCGCTGGAGTTGGATAGTTTTGCAACATTTTGCAAAGGTAATTGGTTTGGATAATGAGCAGGACGCTCATATGCAGGAGCTGACACTGTGAAGGTGTGTAATGATGCGGTAATACTGTGTAAAACTGTGCTGAGCACAGTGTAATTTGGAGCTTGGGCTTATGAGGGAGGAAGTGAGTGGAGCACACAATGTCCCATATGAGTCATTTTTGCTACTGATATTGTCAGGTAAGACTTTTATCCCCATCACATCGTACCTGCTAAAAATGTACCAGTACATACAAAATTATTTAATATGTTAAAATAAAAAAAGGAAAGATGCTGTACTCCTTAGTACTGGTAATTTCAAATGTGAAAAAAGCCTTTATTCAGCCATTACAGCTTTTTTGACATTTGAAATTACTGAGGAGTGCAGCATCTTTCCTTGTTTTTCTTTTTCTATACTCTTGGGGAAGTGTAAAAGTATCCCCTGGGAGCTGACACCCTGCATTGGGACTCATTGCTTGCACATTGTGTGTGTTTTCTTTAAATTTTTTATTTCTTCAAAATGGCACCTAAACTTTAAGGGTGCAGCCTATAATCAGATGCGGCCTATATGCGGCACAATACGGGTATATATATATACACACACACACACAGATCTGTATGTATATATATATGGAAATAGTAGAAATGCTAACGGGTCTTTATATGGGTATACTGTATATATGTGTGTATATATATATATATATATATATATATATATATATATATATATATATATACACACACACAGATATATATATATATATATATTATATAGTTTATGAGTCTACCAAGGTTATTGTCAGTGAAATGTTTTTTTTTGTAAAGACTTTTAGATCCTTGCAGCTCTGAGAACATACTGAAAGATGTTAATTTCCTTTTGGTCTATCACTATGGATGATATAGTGTGGATATGAGCTTTTATGCACATGGGATAAAACCCTCTGAGGAAGAAGGAAAACTAGAACCTTTGAAACGCGTAAGAGATTATAGATATACTACATTTTACCTCCATTTGGAGGTTTTTCTATGTGACTGTTACTTGATCATTAATATCTTCTATGTGACAACCACCATCAAGTCTGTTTTACTGTCTAATAGCGGACTGGTGTGTACGTTTTTTACATAATTTTATGACTTTAATAACTCTAATTGACTGTTCATTTTTAGGATTTTCTTGAATCACTTGTTATCATTGTCATCACTACCACTTCTAATATAGGTGACAGCACATTGTGATTTTTTATTACTTGACAGAGTGTCCTGATATATTCATGTACACCTACACTAACTTATAAATATTCTATTATCACCATCAGTGAGAATAGGGATTACCACCTAGGATAAGCGCTGTTTTTCACACACACAGATATATATATATATATATATTTATATATATATATATATATATATATATATACACACACACACACAAATATATATATATATATATATATACATACATATATATATATATATATATATATATACATACACACAGATATTATATAGTTTATGAGTCTACCAAGGTTATTGTCAGTGAAATGTTCTAGTCCACTTTTTGTAAAGACTTTTAGATCCTTGCAGCTCTGAGAACATACTGAAAGATGTTAAAGACTTTTAAAACCCAATGCCCATAGATTGCATTTATATAACACTTATGGTACCCCAAGAATTAAGAAATATTTAATAGGAGTCTCACTGCTCCACCAACTTGATTTATTAATAATTTTCTATTATCTTTTAGCATGAAAGCTCTTGTGTCCTCCAGCAGTTCCGGACTGGCCCACTGGGATCCTGGGATATTTCCCAGTGGGCTTCCGGCATTGCAGGGTATCATCCTGGGGAGAGAGGCAGAGGGAGCCTCCCAGCCAGGACATAGAACAAGCTCTGTGCGCAGCGTCGAACATCTATTCAAGGCCACTCCGCTTCTGGAATCTTGAAGGTAACAGGTTGGGGGTGACTGGGCCAAGGAGGGGGCCAGGGGAGGGGGTGTTGGATGGGCCTGGGGTGGATGATAAGGCTATTCTTCAGAAATTTTTGTGGCCAGTCTGATTCACTTCATTTGAAATCATAATATAAAAAAAATCTTTAAATGATGTTAAAACCTTTATTTAATATCTAGATACTTTGCAATAAAATGCCCAATTTCTAATATATCCAATAAACATATAAAGGAAATAGTTGAATGCCTTTAAAATGAGCTAGTACTAGATTTAGTTTATGAATAAACCTCAATTAAATGTTATGTGTTCAAAGAAATTGAATAAACTGTTGCTTATTTGTGAGACATGCAATAAGGGTTAAACAATGTTCAGCCGTGAGAATTTTATATGAAACAAATAAACATCTACGTGATTTTTCATTTTAATGGTGCATTATGATTTTTATATTTTACAGAGAAAAGTCATATGTGATTATTTTACTAACATGTGTATTGAGCTTGCATAAAATATGGCTCTTCTGATTTACAGTTCTGTACTGATGTTATAAAATATAATATTTACTGTATTCTTCATGAAATATTTAGGGATATGTAGTGTTGCATGTTTATAATGCTGTCCTTTGTAAAAAAAAATCTTATTGAGTTATTTATTTAGATAAGAAGTCACTTTTAAAAACGATAATTGTGTCTAGAATGTGTAGAATCTAATGCTGATCATTATATATCCCTGAAAACATATATATATATATATATATATATATATATATATATATATATATATATATATATATATATATATATATATAAATATAAATAACAAGCCTTTCATTGTTTGCATTACAAATAGCATTTATCTAAATACATTAAATGATAAATAATTTATCTCTACTTTCATGATTTTACAGAGGAGGTCTATGGCAAACTTAATATGATATGTTTGCATTCTGCGTCTTCCTATGACCCTTGTACGTATAGCTAGCTATCTTAGTGCGTCAGCAGGAGCAAAGCATAAGTTAGATACCATACTTAATACATAGCCAGCCTCAGTTTATGCTGTTTGATGTACAATATTTATGAGTTCAAGTAATGCATGTCACACTTTATCAATCTGCGGAATCTGTTGGCGCTCTACAAATACCTGATAATAATGATGATAATAATAATAATAATAATGATAAAAATAATGATAACAATAATGATAATAATAATAATGATAATAATAATAATAATAATAATAATAATGATAATAATAATAATAATAATAATAATAATGATAATGATAATAATGATAATGATAATGATAATAATAATAATAATAATGATAATAATAATAATAATAATAATAATAATGATAATGATAATAATGATGATAATAATAATGATAATGATAATAATAATGATAATAATAATAATAATAATAATGATAATAATGATAATGATAATGATGATGATAATAATAATGATAATAATAATAATAATAATAATAATAATAATAATGATGATGATAATAATAATTAGTGATGTCGCGAACATAAAAATTTGAAATGTTTGCGAACGGGCGAACCCCCATAGACTTCAATAGGCAGGCTTATTTTAAAACCCACAGGGACTCTTTCTGGTCACAAAAGTGATGGAAAAGTTGTTTCAAGGGTACTAACACCTGGACTGTGGTATGCCGGAGGAGGATCCATGGCAAAACTCCCATGGAAAATTACATAGTTGATGCAGAGTCTGGTTTTAATCCATAAAGGGCATAAATCACCTAACATTCCTATATTGTTTGGAATAACGTGCTTTAAAACATCAGGTATGATGTTGTATCGATCAGGAAGTGTAAGGGTTACGCCCGCTTCACAGTGACAGACGCGTGCGCGTGCATGGGAGTAGCCGGGCGTGCGCGTGCACGGGGAGGGAGCGGGTGGGAACCGCTACACTACATAAAAATTTTTTTTTATAAGTGGGAGAAAGGGGTGCAAAATATTTAGTACTTGGAAATAAGTGATCTGGGAGCGGGTGGGGGATTGGTCTTGGGGGGGGAAGCTACACTTTAGAAAAATGAAATAAAAAAAAAAAAAAAAAAACATTTTATTTGCAAACTGGGTACTGGCACACAGCTGCCAGTACCCAATATGCCCCCAATAAGGCAGAGGGGGAGGGTTAGGAAGTAGTTTTGGGGGGGATCAGGCTAAGGGGGGGGGGATCCTACACAACAGCATATGTAAATATGTTAAAATATATATATATATAAAAAAAAGATAGCTTTTATTTTAGTACTGGCAGACTTTCAGCCAGTACTTAAGAAGGCGGGGACAATTGTGGGGAGGGGGAGGGAAGAGAGCTCTTTGGGAGGGATCAGGGGTCTGATGTGTCAGGTGGGAAGCTGATCTCCACACTAAAGCTAAAATTAACCCTGCAAGCTCCCTACAAGCTACCTAATTAACCCCTTCACTGCTGGGCATAATTCATGTGTTGTGCGCAGTTGCATTTAGTGGCCTTCTAACTACCAAAAAGCAACTCCAAAGCCATATATGTCTGCTATTTCTGAACAAAGGGGATCCCAGAGAAGCATTTACAACCATTTGTGCCATAATTGCACAAGCTGTTTGTAAATAATTTCAGTGAGAAACCTAAAGTTTGTGAAAATGTAAAAAAATCTTTTTATTTGATCGCATTTGGCGGTGAAATGGTGGCATGAAATATACCAAGATGGGTCTAGATCAGTACTTTGGGTTGTCTACTACACTACACTAAAGCTAAAATTAACCCACAAGCTCCCTACAAGCTCCCTAATTAACCCCTGTACTGCTGAGCATAATACACGTGTGGTGCACAGCGGCATTTAGCAGCCTTCTAATTACCAAAAAGCAATGCCAAAGCCATATATGTCTGCTATTTCTGAAAAAAAGGGGATCCCAGAGAAGAATTTACAACCATTTGTGCCATAATTGCACAAAATATTTGTAAATAATTTCAGTGAGAAACCTAAAATTTGGAAAAATGTAACGCTTTTTTTTATTTGATCGCATTTGGCGGTGAAATGGTGGCATGAAATATACCAAGATGGGCCTAGATCAATACTTTGGGATGTCTACTACACTAAAGCTAAAATTACCCCAAAAAGCTCCCTACATGCTCCCTAATTAACCCCTTCACTGCTGGACATAATACACGTGTGGTGCGCAGTGGCATCTAGCAGCCTTCTAATTATCAAAAAGCAACCCCAAAGCCATATAAGTCTGCTATTTCTGAACAAAGGGTATCCCAGAGAAAAATTTACAACCATTTATGACATAATTGCACAAGCTATTTGTAAATAATTTCAGTGAGAAATCTAAAGTTTGTGAAAAAATTTGTGAAAAAGTGAACAATTTTTTTTATTTGATCGCATTTGGTGGTGAAATGGCATGAAATATACCAAAATGGGCCTAGATCAATACTTTGGGATGTCTTCTAAAAAAAATATATACATGTGAATGGATATTCAGGGATTCCTGACAGATATCAGTGTTCCAATGTAACTAGCGCTAATTTAGAAAAATAATGGTTTGGAAATAGCAAAGTGCTACTTGTATTTATGGCCCTATAACTTGCAAAAAAAAAAAAGAACATGTAAACATTGGGTATTTCTAAACTCAGGACAAAATTTATAATCTATTTAGCATGGGTGTATTTTGGTGGTTGTAGATGAGTAACAGATTTTGGGGGTCAAAGTTAGAAAAAGTGTGTTTTTTTCCATTTTTTACTCATATTTTATAATTGATTTTATAGTAAATTATAGGATATGATGAAAATAATGATATCTTTAGAAAGTCCATTTAATGGCGAGAAAAACGGTATATAATATGTGTGGGTACAGTAAACGAGTAAGAGGAAAATTACAGCTAAACACAAACACCGCAGAAATGTAAAAATAGCCCTGGTCCCAAACGGACAGAAAATGGAAAAGTGCTGTGGTCATTAAGGGTTAATGTACACTACTGTTACACCAGATATGAGTTGCACTGGTGTGACACTGGAGGAAACTGACTGCTATTATTTCACAGTCAAAAAAGTGTTGTTTTTTTTAAATGTACACTACTGTTACACCAGATATGAGTGGTGGCACTGGGCAAGTGGACACAGTATACGCTGTGAGCCTGACACACACGCTGGCAGGCAGGCAACTGCAATTAGATTACACAGGAAAAAAAAAAAAGCAGACTGATGTTCTAGCCCTAAAAATGGCTTTTTGGGGTGCTGTCCTTACAGCAGAGATCAGATGAGTCCTTCAGGACTGTAGTGGACACTGAATACACTAGCCTAGCTATCAATTTCCCTATTAAATCAGCAGCAGCTACACTGTCCCTCCTCTCACTAAGAATGCAGCTTCTGAATGAATTTAAAATGGATGCTGTCCAGGAGGTAGGAGGGTCTGGGAGGGAGGGTCTGCTCCTGATTGGCTGGAATGTGTCTGCTGACTGTGAGGTACAGGGTCAAAGTTTTACTCAATGATGACGAATAGGGGGCGGATCGTACATCGCATATGTTCGCCCGCCACGGTGAACGCGAGCAAGCTATGTTCGCCGGGAACTATTCGCCGGCGAACTATTCGCGACATCACTAATAATAATAATAATGATAATGATAATAATGATAATAATAATGATAATGATAATGATAATAATAATAATAATATTCATAATAATATTCATTATATAATTTGTATTAAGGTTTTCATTCCTCATCTGGGGAAAAAAACAATAACAAGTGTCATCTATTTAAAGGGATATGAAGCCCAACAATTTTCTTTTGGGATTCAGACAGTATATCATTTTTATAAAGTTTCCAATTTACTTGTATTATCAAATTTGGTTTATTCCCATGGTATTCTTTGTTGAAGAGAATACCGTCTGGAGCAATACAGGGCAGGAAATAGTGCTACTATATAGTGCTCCAGACACATGCACGCTCCTGAGATTACTTGTCTGCTTTTCAACAAAAGATACAAAAAAACAAAGAAAATTTGATAATAGTAGTAAATAAGAAAGTTGTTGCATGCTCTATCTGAATCATGAAATAACAATTTTGGCTTCATGTCCCCTTAAAGGGACAGTCAACACCAGATTTTTGGTGTTTAAAAAGAAAGATAATCCCTTTATTACCAACAGTTATATTAAAGGGACAGTCTAGTCAAAATTAAACTTTCATGATTCAGATAGGGCATGCGAGTTTAAACAACTTTCCAATTTACTTCTATTATCTTATTTGCTCAATTCTTTAGATATCCTTTGTTGAAGAAATAGCAATGTACATGTGTGAGCCAATCACACGAGGCATCTATGTGCAGCAACCAATCAGCAGCTACTGAGCCTATCTAGATATGCTTTTCAGCATGTGATATCAAGAGAATGAAGCAAATTAGATAATAGAAGTAAATTAGAAAGTTGTTTAAAATGACATGCTTTCTAAATCATGAAAGAAAAAAATTGGGTTTCATGTCCCTTTAATACACTTTTTACCTCTGTGATTACCTTGAATTTAAGCTTCTGCAAACTGCCCCCTTATTTCAGTTCTTTTGACAGACTTGTGCTTTAGCCAATCAGTGCTGGCTCCTAGGTAACTCCACATGCGTGAGCACAATGTTATCTATATGACACACATGAACTAATGCCCTCTAGTGGTCAAATGCCTTCAGATTAGAGGCAGTCTTCAAGGTCTAAGAAATTAGCATATAAACCTTCTAGGTTTAGCTTTCAACTAAGAATACCAAGAGAACAAAGCAAAATTAGTGATAAAAGTAAATTGAAAAGTTGTTTAAAATTACAATCCCTATTTAAATCATGAAAGTTTTTTTTTACTTGACTGTCCCTTTAACTAGTAAATCATGTGGAGAATGGTCGAGTATGGAGACATTACGTTTTGGGACATCACTGCACTGTGAATTCATTTTAAGCCTATCTCACCTTCATCCATCACATGCTTCATGACAGATTTGTGTGGTCTGCCTCAATGCAGGCTCTGGATACTGTGGTTGCCCTACAATGATAAAATGGTTTTTATGTGCTAGTGACAAGGTAATATTTGTTATGGTAGTGTCAAATAATGGTGTTTATTGGGGTTTGATTGTCATGGTAGTAGCTGGTGACGAAGATGACAGCCTCACTGTAGGTTCTAATCTGAAATCTGATTTAAGTAAATGCATTTTCTTACTGCTTTACTGCATGTGTCCTATTGATTCATCTGAAGATCTGACAACATAGCCTGCAGATTTAGATGTATGATGTAATGTGAAGCAATTTATGTGCAAAATGGTCTCTTGTAATAAATATAGTATTCTATTTTTTAGATATAAAGGGGCTTATAATTCAATATCCATAAATATTTAAAGGGAACGTCTACTACATAATTTTTATTGTTTAAAAAGATAGATAATCCCTTTATTACCCATTTCCCAGTTTTGCATAACCAACACAGTTATATTAATGTACTTTTTATTAGCTTGTATCTAAGCCTCTGCAGACTGCCCCCTTATCTCAGTTCTTTTGACAGACTTGCATTTTAGCCAATCAGTGCCCTCTAATAAGTAACTCCACGGGCGTGAGTACAATGTTATCTAGATGGCACACATGAACTAGTGCCATCTATCTGTGAAATTCTGTCAAATGCATTCAAATTACTGGCCGCCTTCAAGGGCTTAGAAATTAATATATGAGCCCACCTAGGTTTAGCTTTCAACTAAGAATACCAGGAGAACAACGAAAATTGGATGATAAAAGTACATTGGAAAGTTGTTTAAAATGACATACCCTATCTGAATCATGAAAGTTCAATTTTGACAAAACTGTCCCTTTAAGCGTCAATTTTTTTATTGAGGTGTTCAGTCCTGATGTAAGTAGAATAGTTTGTCTTTAACAGGGGTGCATTTCAAACAATGTGTTTTTGTTGTCCAAAACAATTTTACACTTTATTTTTTGTCTTTTTTTTAACTATGCTAAGTTGTAAAATTTTATATTACAATCCTCAAATGTTTTATGTCCCCTGAAGCATCTGTGGGTCTGTAAGTTAGACCTGTGAAATATTGCTGTAAAGGTAAGGAATAGAACGGTGAAAATGATACAAATAATACAGCGAGTCAGACTATTAGTCTAAGAGAACTACTTTCTAGTCTATCAGTTCCAAAGTGGTAGAATAACTGAGAAATGGAAGCACTTGGTAGAGAATTACAAGGGCAAGTCAGAAGTGAGGTGACAAGAATATGACAACGAAAGGTTGGCCAAAAATTGGATGCTCAGTAGAACACACAAGAGAAAGTGCTAACATAGGCATTAAAGTTGCTGAGACAAAACGTCTACAAGAAGTCGGATTTTTCATGTAACCAAGTCTATATTTCTATTGCTTAGATTACAAGTGGAGCACACAATTGCATTTTTTGCAAGTGCAATATTTGCGCTCCACTCAATAATAACAGCTCATGCAAATATGCATGGTATTACAAGTTAAGTGCAATGTGAACACGACCACGCATTCGCATTGCCTGGAAGCATTGTGCTCACGAGAGCGCGCTTCCATAGGCTCTAATGGGAGCTTTGTTCTGATGCCGTGAGACATAGCATAGAACCTAGCGCAGCGCAGGAGGTAAGATGTACAGCGGTGCCGTGGGCAGCAAATTTAAAATATATGTATGTGTTAACACATTAACACATAAATATATATGTATATAAGCATATGCCTTATATTATATCTATTTTTCAGTGACAATTTATTTGTAACACCTCACATCCCCTCCTCTTTAACGCCTTATAACTGCTTTGTGCAGTTTTTTTTTTGTTAATTGCACTTAGCGCAAAGTGCTTCCCGAACTGGCGGGAGCATTAACCAGTGACTTGTAATGGCTGGTTATTTAACGTGCACCCATAAATGAGTGTATAAAATAGGGCTCCACTTGTAATTTAGCCCATATTTGGCATCTAATACTGAAGAAAATCTGAGCGGTGTTCCTTGATTTTATCATGGTGGCTGACAATGAGACACTAACTAGGAACAGAGGCCTAGATTTGGAGTTTGGCGTTAGCCGTGAAAACCAGCGTTAGAGGCTCCTTACGCTGGTTTCTTACGGACTCCGGTATTTAGAGCTCATTTACCGACACTCAAAAATCACCCAACGCACAAATCTCTACTGACAGCTCAAACCCAGTAGTTAACATCTACCGACAAAATAAACATCCACGAATCACAAAACAAATATTACACAAACTACACTTACACTCATACAAACACTACACTATATTTATTTTTATGATTTAATAATTTTTCTTCAAAATACAAAGGATAAAAGTTGCGAGATCTCGGGTGTTAGAAAAAAAACAACACAAATCCATTTTCACATTGACTTACATTGACACACGGGAAAAGACCCTCATATAGCTACATCTAACTAATAAGATTATCACAAACATACACTCATCGATGCATACAAACAATATACACCACATTACATACACAAAAAAGTTATTTATTACAAAATTAACACGATTTAGCTACTTTTTCACACAAGCTCATGACGTCACTCACTTTACGAGGAAAACCAGTCTTAGAAAAAAAAAATGACCAAAATTTGGAGCCTCCATTGACTTCTATGGGGAAGACGTGCTCGTGCACGCGAAAGACAGATTTCCCTAACGCACGCAAATAGCGTAGACCTAAAAACTCCAAATACCAGCGCTAGAAAATACATGCTTTTCTGCGTTAGACCTAGCTATGATAAATAGATCAAGAAATGACTATTTCCCTATGGTGGAATTAGGGATTTTACTTATTGAATATTCACAACACCATTAAATTGTTTCAGACTTTTATATTACATCAACTACAAATCAACATCACTAGTAACAAACTTTTTTTAAAAAAATATTACATTTAAACGGACACAAAAATAATTCAAACTTTTCAGGATTCACAAACAGTACACAATGGGAAACACCTCTCATTTACCTTTATTATTGCATTTCATTTATTCAACTCATATGCTTGCAGCAACAGCATATCTACATAGGCTTAACACATGATCACTCATGGATGCACATACATTACTTTTAGCATTCACTCATACATGTGCATTCAAATGATGGGGGAAAAACACATTACATTCTCTATAGGAATCACAAAACAGAACATATGGATTTTACTGTACTTTTAACATCATGATTCCATCACAATAAACCATTAGGCATTACGTACAAGAAGAACATCATTACACAAGATTACAGATGTCACTTTATGGGAAGGAACAACAATGCCACACCGCTATATAGAAGTCAGCATATGTGGGACACAATCACAATATATACGTACATGTACATAACACGCATCACCCATCACGCAACCACAAAGCACACATTTATATTTTATTCAGCACACAATAACAATGTAGCACAATACAACAACACAATGAGGATTTCAGAACTGCATAGGCAGGTTAATAATATGATGACATCATTAGAAGATTCAACCATACACATTACAGATTCACCACTGTACCGCCCCTTTCTGAACTTTTACACTCAATACTACAATACAACATATATGTAAACAACAGTTTGGAACAGCATTATTAGGGAGATTTGAATGGGACAATTAATAAATATTGTCAGATCGCAAATCACTTATATATATAATACTACAGATGACAGCCGGAAGTTATTCAGTATTAGTGCCATTTGAATGGGACGCGTACAATATTGACAGCTCGGAAATCACTTATATATACAATACTACAGATGACAGCCGGAAGTTATTCAGTATTAGTGCCATTTGAAAGGGACGCATACAATATTGACATCTCGGCAATCACTTATATATACAATACTACAGATGACAGCCGGAAGTTATTCAGTATTAGTGCCATTTGAAAGGGACGCTTACAATATTGACATCTCGGCAATAACTTATATATACAATACTACAGATGACAGCCGGAAGTTATTCAGTATTAGTGCCATTTGAAAGGGACGCATACAATATTGACAGCTCGGCAATCACTTATATAAACAATACTACAGATGGCAGACGGGAAGTTCGGAATTATTATTGCGATTTTAAAGGGACGCATACAATATTGACAGCTCGGCAATCACTTACATATACAATACTACAGATGGCAGACGGGAAGTTCGGAATTATTATTGCGATTTTAAAGGGACGCATACAATATTGACAGCTCGGCAATCACTTATATAGACAATACTACAGATGACAGCCGGAAGTTATTCAGTATTAGTGCCATTTGAAAGGGACGCATACAATATTGACATCTCGGCAATCACTTATATATACAATACTACAGATGGCAGACGGGAAGTTCGGAATTATTATTGCGATTTTAAAGGGACGCATACAATATTGACACTCGGCAATCACTTATATATACAATACTACAGATGGCAGACGGGAAGTTCGGAATTCTTATTGTGATTTTAAAGGGACGCATACAATATTGACAGCTCGGCAATCACTTATATATACAATACTACAGATGGCAGACGGGAAGTTCTGAATTATTATTGCGATTTGAAAGGGACGCGTACAATATTGACAGCTCAGCAATCACTTATATATACAATACTACAGATGGCAGATGTTACTTTATTGTTTTCAAACAATGTTGCAGCAACATTGATCGATCACATTCGATGCACATTATACACAACTATGCACTTTCATTCATGTTAGCCTGGACGTGTGCTTGTTACTATAAGATCGCGTTTAAGAAATATTGATTACGCATATGATCAAACATTACAAACATGCACTGTATGTGTGATATTTGACACTTTCACATTGGGGGAAAACAACATTTCAGCCCAAAAAAAAAAACGCCCACTGTGAAAGCATTCACGCCGCTCACATACAAACAAGTGAATACAATCAGCAATCATTACAAACTCAATACCATTGGACTAATTGTACTATAAATCCCCCAAACAACATGGCCAAAGCATCACTTGTGATCCACATCAGATCAAGTGCATACCTTGTTACGCTGTTTTGAAAGATGGATGACGATGACATGGTAGACGCTGCTGGTGCTGCTATTGGCAAACTAGCTGTTGATCGAATCAGGCAGCCTCGGCGGCTCAGACTGAGACGAAGGGGTCGTCTGGTTCGAGGTCCTCGTGTCTACAGGGTGAGACCCACCTTGGAAAACATGAGCGACTTTGAGGTTTATGATAAGTATCGGCTCAATCGCGAACAGCTCATTGGCCTTTACGAGCTTCTTAAACCTCATTTGGAGCCACGTATAAGAATAAGGACTGCTGTTCCCGCCATGAGTAAGATGCTAAGTTGTCTATACGTCCTGGCCTCCGGGAGTTTTCAATCCGGAGAAATGTACATGCATGGCCTGGCTCAAGGTACATTCTCTGTGGTGTTTGATAACTTTCTGGACGCCATGGTGCGTATCAGTAAGCATTACATAGGATTCCCACAAAATGATGGTGATTGTAGGCGCCTGAAGCGGGAATTCTTTGATATTGCTCAATTGCCCAATGTCTTGGGAGCCATAGATTGTACCCACATTGCGCTGCGTGCTCCAATTGATGACTTGCCCTTCAGAAATCGCAAACATTTTCATAGCCTCAACGTGCAGTATGTTTGTGACGCACAGATGAGGATTATGCATGTGTGTGCGAATTTTGGAGGGGCTTGTCATGATGCCTGCATCCTCGCTCAGTCGTCCCTGTGGAGACCGTTTGAGTAAAGACAAATGCCCCCTGGTTATCTCGTTGGTGAGTATTTGTGCACAACATGGTTAATTAGTTTGACAATTGCCACTGTAGTTTTAAAATGTTAGCATAATGTTCAGCTATAGGATGCAATTTAACCATTTATTTATTTTTCCGCAAATGTCTAGTTTTAGTTCAAGGCAGATATGTAGCATGTCTTACCTTAAATGCTCAGATAGAGAATGCAATGTAACCATTTATTTTGCATTTTACACAAGGTTTGGTTTAGGAGAAATACGCATATGTAGCATGTCTTAGCTGAAATGGGAAGATATTAGCTCATGCAATTTAACCATGTCATTGTCTCTTTCCGCAAAGGTTTAGTTTTAGTTCAATGCAGATATGTAGCATGTCTTACCTTAAATGCTCAGATAGAAAATGCAATGTAACCATTTAGTTTGCATTTTACACAAGGTTTGGTTTAGGAGAAATACGCATATGTAGCATGTCTTAGCTGAAATGGGAAGATATTAGCTCATGCAATTTAACCATGTCATTGTCTCTTTCTGCAAATGTCTAGTTTTAGTTCAATGCAGATATGTAGCATGTCTTACCTTAAATGCTCAGATAGAGAATGCAATGTAACCATTTAGTTTGCATTTTACACAAGGTTTGGTTTAGGAGAAATACGCATATGTAGCATGTCTTAGCTGAAATGGGAAGATATTAGCTCATGCAATTTAACCATGTCATTGTCTCTTTCCGCAAATGTCTAGTTTTAGTTCAATGCAGATATGTAGCATGTCTTACCTTAAATGCTCAGATAGAGAATGCAATGTAACCATTTAGTTTGCATTTTACACAAGGTTTGGTTTAGGAGAAATACGCATATGTAGCATGTCTTAGCTGAAATGGGAAGATATTAGCTCATGCAATTTAACCATGTCATTGGCTCTTTCCGCAAATGTCTAGTTTTAGTTCAATGCAGATATGTAGCATGTCTTACCTTAAATGCTCAGATAGAGAATGCAATGTAACCATTTAGTTTGCATTTTACACAAGGTTTGGTTTAGGAGAAATATGCATATGTAGCATGTCTTAGCTGAAATGGGAAGATATTAGCTCATGCAATTTAACCATGTCATTGTCTCTTTCCGCAAATGTCTAGTTTTAGTTCAATGCAGATATGTAGCATGTCTTACCTTAAATGCTCAGATAGAGAATGCAATGTAACCATTTAGTTTGCATTTTACACAAGGTTTGGTTTAGGAGAAATACGCATATGTAGCATGTCTTAGCTGAAATGGGAAGATATTAGCTCATGCAATTTAACCATGTCATTGGCTCTTTCCGCAAATGTCTAGTTTTAGTTCAATGCAGATATGTAGCATGTCTTACCTTAAATGCTCAGATAGAGAATGCAATGTAACCATTTAGTTTGCATTTTACACAAGGTTTGGTTTAGGAGAAATACGCATATGTAGCATGTCTTAGCTGAAATGGGAAGATAGAGAATAAGATTGAAGTAGATTATTCTTTTAAAATACAAAAATTTGATAGTGGATTATCGTGTACAAAAACTTTTATTGGAATCAAAATACTATTTTGAGGATTCATTTTGAATTATGTTCTGTTCATAATTTATAGGTGATTCTGGGTACATGAGACGGCCTTGGCTTATTACCCCCTTGCGTAGCCCGACTGATGTGTCTGAGGAGCGCTACAATAGGGCTCATAAGAGAACCAGGGCGGTGGTTGAACGGATGTTCGGGCTCCTGAAGATGAGGTTCAGGTGCCTGGACCGGTCGGGAGGAGCCCTCCAGTACAACCCAAAGAAGGTGGCTAAGATCGTTGTAGCCTGTAGTGTCCTGCATAATATTGCACAGCGGGCTGGGATGCTGCAGGGCGTCCAGGCGCACTGAAACCTCCTCAGAGATGAGGAGGATAATCCTGTTTTAGAGGGGCCATTCCAGGACAAGGGGCTCAATGTCAGAGCAGACATCATCAACCGCCACTTTAGACGGTAAATAATAGAGGTTAGACTGGAGTATTGTCAATAGATGTGAACTCTAGGGAAATGACAAGTAGAGAATTGTTCAAACATGTTAGGATTGTTCATCAAATGCTAAAAATGTGTTTGATTTCTTAATATAGGTGATGCTCTGGTCATTGGGTCCTGTAGCGAGTCTTTGCCACCTGGTTTTTAAAGAGGACATCAGATGGTAAGTATAAATGTATGGACTGTTGCTGGCATGAATTGTACACAAATACATCATATGGCATACATTTTCAAAACTAGTATTTAGTTTACACATTACTTAAAATGTACATACTCAGAAAGGGATCCTCTAGCATAACTATCCTCTAGCATGACTATGGTTCAATGTCACACATTAGAGGTTCGTTCTGCTCAATATGACTCATCTTCACACTTGATAGAACATAACACAAGATGCTACACACGCTTAGTAAGCTAGTGACAGAAATTTATTCTGAAATGGGGGGTGGTAGAGGGGTACAGAACTGATTCACACACTTGTAGTAATTTTTATTAAACTTTTTCTGCCATTAGGGAGCTGACTTAATCTAAAGACTGAAAGGGAAGAATTAGAAGCCTGACAGTGAAGATTGCCCAGACTGACAGTGGAAAAAGCCAAGATTGAAATTGAAGTATACCAATGGGATCATGTCTGACATTATCTTTCCAATCTGCTGACCTTGAAAAACATACAAAGACATGTTCACATGGTAAGTGATAGAATAAGGCTGTGGAGGCATCCTATTGGAGACACTTAGATTATTTTCTAATTTTTAGATGGTATTTCACAGTCCTCTATTTTTGAAATGATGAATAAGGCACCTATTGAAGATCAACTGTTTACCCCTGAATTGACTTTCAAAGACCATGCATTATTCAGGTTGGTGTACCAATGCATGCTAGTGAAGAATGTTGAATATTAGTAGCTTACATACATTAGTCATATTTAGTTCATAATTAGATATTTAGGGATCACAATCAGACACTTAGATGATTTTACTTTTTTAGATGGTATTTCAGTCCTCTATTTTATGAACTGATGAATAAGACACCTATTGAAGATCAACTGTTTATCCCTGAATTGACTTTCAAAGACCATGCATTATCCAGGTTGGTGTACCAATGCATGCTAGTGAAGAATGTTGAATATTAGTAGCTTACATACATTAGTCATATTTAGTTCATAATTAGATATTTAGGGATCACAATCAGACACTTAGATGATTTTACTTTTTTAGATGGTATTTCAGTCCTCTATTTTATGAACTGATGAATAAGACACCTATTGAAGATCAACTGTTTACCCCTGAATTGACTTTCAAAGACCATGCATTATCCAGGTTGGTGTACCAATGCATGCTAGTGAAGAATGTTGAATATTAGTAGCTTACATACATTAGTCATATTTAGTTCATAATTAGATGTTTAGGGATCACAATCCGAAAAAGGAATACATATTATAGTTGATATAGAGGTATTTGAATGGACATGAAATATTACATTTATGTTCAGCATACATATATATTTATTATTGGAATGTGATATACATTATTATGTATAATTTGAAATTCTGATATTTAAATTTAATTTTTATTACACAATATAATGGTGTATGTTTATTTTATTTATTTTTTAATTTAAATCATAAATATCTTGATAAAATGTTGAACATAGTTAGAGCATAGACACAAGATGATTGTAAATGTATTTTATGAATATTTGACAACGTGTGTATTAACTTTGTAAAAAAAAAAAAAATTAATTTCAGATTGTCATCTGATGACTTCCAGGAATATTTTTTGTTTTTTGTTTCAAAAACTTTTTTTATTTAAAATGGTAATAATCAACATTTTATTATTAAATACACTCTTTTGAACAGATTATAATAAATATCCATATAATCTGTCAATAAAAAACAATTTGACTCCCATGACTGGTAGTTGTCTATTTGACAAGCACATGCATAAGATCAAATAATGCATTAATTTTAGAAAATCCACTGATTCAGAGAATATTAAATTAAACTATCTTTTTTAAATTAATTGGGGAGTGAGATCCATTGATGCTTTTCTTTTGAAATTCTTAGATGTTAAAATAAATTCGAATATGTAGTCAAAACTTTACATAAATTATTTCGTTTCACTTTTAAGAAGGGGAAGTGGTTCACTTACATTAAAGTGACAGTGTTGTTGAATGTAAAATTAATTTTATAAGATCTTGTATCTTCCTTAGGTATCTCAAAACATTAGTTTATTAAATTTATAAATGTTTACTTTTATAAATGGTAGGTCATTTAACTTCATATTTTTCACAAGCTAGTTATTGGATGCCATGTTAATAGATTTTATTTTCTAGTGGAGTCATTTAAAGGGACATTTAACTATAGTTATTAATATTATGTATTTTTTAAAATCTTACCTCTTGGGTTAGACATCACATATCTATATATAATTTTCATTCCCCTTTAGTTTCTTTTGACAATGTTAAATCAACATTCAAAATGTTTTGGTCCTTAAAGGGACATTCACAAAGTATATTGTGTCTTGATTTTTAAAAAATAATAAAATAATTTAAACATATTTAGAAAGTACTATAGAATTACATTCAGTCATTAAATATACTTTGAAAAAGATACATCAATGCACATATCTTAGTCAATTACATAAGGCATCTATGTGCAACCAACAATCAGCATCAAAATAGCCTATCTAGATATGTATTTAAACCAAGAATATATATAATTACAATCTAATAATTGAATACCAAAACATATTAAGTTGTTCAAATATTATAATCTTATCCAAAATGCATACATAACATATAGCTTAATGTCCCTCTAAGCTGAAGACTGCGAAATACATCCATTACAATATATATTTCAGTCAGTGTGTAAAACAATCCAGAAGTTAATCTAAATATGCTTTACTCATATGTTATACTAATTTAGCAAAAGGAAGGTGGCTAGGTTTATGATTTTTCAAGCATTATTGTGAAATGTCTCTTTAAAGGGACATTAACTCAAAATATACTTAAAGGGAGACAGTTAAAAAAATAATGATTTATACATTATGAATGAGTATTCTATTTTAAGCAACTTTAAAAATTGTCTCATATTATCAATGTTCCTCGTGATGTTGCTATCATTACTTTAAAAATAAGGCATTAAATAGATAATTTATTTGCTTCAGTACTCTGGACAGACCTTTTTTTTTTTGGGTGGATTAATTGATCCAACAATCATCAAGGACAACCCAGGTTTTTTTGCAAAAATTGTCCGTAATCTAAAATATCATTATAGATTTGCAAAGAAAGATAACAAGATAATTCTTAACATTTGAGAATCGGATTAAATTATAAAGTTGCTTAACATTTCATGCTCAATCTGAATCACGAACGCTAAATGTGTTTGGACAGTGTCCCTTTAAGAGATTTAAAGAGTGTATTTACTTCTCTTCTTATCTTGACATACTTTGCTTGAAAAGCATATCGAGATAGGCTCAGTAGATGAAGATTGGTGGATGCACAGAGATGCCTTATGTGATTGGCTCAACCATGTGCATTTAAATTTCTTCTGTTGAGGATATCTAAATACTAAGATAAATTGAGTTACATTTTAAAGTCTAAACAATTTTCTATCTCTACAGATCTTTTGATACAATTGTTTGTTTGTAATGTCTATTTAAAAATAAAGACGCCATTGCACAATAACATATATGAGCACTTCAGACAAATACAAGCTCGAGGTTTATTTACTTATAACAAACAAACCTGTAGTTTAACATTTATAAACAGATTATACAAGTTACGGACATTATAACCTGAATTTGAACATTCAGAAAGATTGCGTGAGAAACGGATCTTGAAACACCAGATTTGCATCTTTAAACATTAGAGTCTAATGTCACGCAATAGCACATAATCAATGTGCATTATGAAATACATTTAATAGAGCAATGTCAATACTTCACAATAAGTCAACAAATTGATTTAATGAACAATAAAGACATACAATATTAAAAGTGTATTTGTATTAAAGAAACAGACCGTTATTAAACCGAAAAATGTATACAACATTTAATAATGTGATAGTATTAGATTTTAAAGAGAATTTAAACATTAATATTTAACGGATCACGGATATTAAATCTGCGTCACACATATCCGCATGACAGGCCCATGAGTTAGAAATAAGTCTACATGAAAAATGAAGTAACAGCACCACCAGGAGGTATGTGTAAGGAAGTTACTAAGATATGAAACATTAAGGAGCGGCCAATCAGAGTTCATCACACAAACACAACTTGAGTCAGGATGGTCTCACAGACATTCTAACAATATTTCAAACTTTTATCCAATCAGATGTACAGATAACTTGTCCCATGGTGCATCTCATGTTTACTTCACCATATAAAAGTCCATTACACGTTGCCATCTTTGTCAGTTCTCTAATGCCTGCAGGCGTACTGTATATATAATTTATATATATCATATCAGAAAACCCAGCAGGCATGACGTCTCCCAGGTTCACCAAGCCAGAGAGTGCTGCACTGGTCCACGCCGTCAAGGACTTTTATCCCCAGCTGTTTGGGAACAAGAGGAGGTCGACAGATGCGCATGTTAAGAAGGCCCTCTGGGAGTCTATCACCAATGTGGTTCAATTGGTGTGTGACGTCCAGAGGAGCCAGGATCAAATCATGAGGAGATTCGGAGATATGAGGTTGCGCTTGACAAAAAAAGTCAACCTCATAAGGGACTGGGTACAAGCAAGTAAAAGAGGGGGCCAAAGAAAGGCTCCGCGGAAACTATACCTACTCCCTTATGAGGTGACTTTATGCGAGCTCCTCAATCTCTGGGTCCCCAAAAGATTTAGATCCTCGCCATCCTCGGCCTCCTCTTCTTCCCTCCCAGCTGCGGGATCTGAAAGTCCTGACGCGGGGGCCAGGGCAGCTGCTTCTCCGTCCGGTGGCCTGGGAGGAGCTGATAGAGAATCTGAACCAGGTAACTATCCAACTTCATATAATATCTTAATATTTGATTATTTTTTTAAAAATGTGTATATAGTCAGATACTAAACCTATACAGATCTCACAACATACACTACATATGATGTTTAGATATCTGATTTTAGATTAGTGACACATGAAATAGGAATGATGTTTCTTGCGCTCTACAGAATATGCGTCACAGAGCGAAAATTGAATTGCGCATACACGTTAACATGGGTTTGCTGTAAGTGGCATTGCTTTACACATGTTGGTCAAATGACGGATGCGTAATTCAGCTTGGAATCATTGCGCAATGATCGCGAAAATTAGAATTGCGCATACACGTTAACATGGGTTTGCTGTAAGTGGCATTGCTTTACACATGTTAGTCAAAAGACGGATGCGTAATTCAGCTTGGAATCATTGCGCAATGATCGCGAAAATTAGAATTGCGCATACACGTTAACATGGGTTTGCTGAAAGTGGCATTGCTTTATACATGTTGGTCAAATGACGGATGCGTAATTCAGCTTGGAATCATTGCGCAATGATCGCGAAAATTAGAATTGCGCATACACGTTAACATGGGTTTGCTGAAAGTGGCATTGCTTTATACATGTTGGTCAAATGACGGATGCGTAATTCAGCTTGGAATCATTGCGCAATGATCGCGAAAATTAGAATTGCGCATACACGTTAACATGGGTTTGCTGTAAGTGGCATTGCTTTACACATGTTGGTCAAATGACGGATGCGTAATTCAGCTTGGAATCATTGCGCAATGATCGCGAAAATTATAATTGCGCATACACGTTAACATGGGTTTGCTGTAAGTGGCATTGCTTTATACATGTTGGTCAAAATGAAATGTGAATTATTATATATGTGAAGAATACAGTATTCTTATTTTCAATATTATACATAATAAAAAAAAAGCAGAATCAAAATCAAAAATAACATATGCCCATCAATTGATGAGAATGAAATAACACCAAAAAATAATTAAAGCTACAGTAAACAACACAACTGATTGAAAATAAGAGTACAGGATATATTTATCATGAATTTAATTGAGGAAACAATTAACTCATGGGACTACCAAAAGATTAATAGTTTTTAATTGATTTGCTAATAATGTAAAGATTTTAAACATGGCATGATTTGTATTAATGATATCCAATCCTCATTTAATATATTACAGATCTGGATGTTGGTGCTGGATCCTCAAGCCAGGGCTTGTCACAGTATGGTATGTCTCATTTGAATTGACATTTGTCTTAGAAACATGGACAGAACATTACATACTAAATCCACATTGTTCAATATTTATATGTATCTGCAAAATGGATTAGTAAAATATTTACAAACAAGAATTAAAAAAAAATAAACAGAGGATTACATTGTAAGACTACTCTGAATTTTTATCAAATTTAAAATATCCCATCTATTCTGGATATCTTAATTTTAATGTAAGATTCTTTGAATGTCCAATTTATATTCTTCCCTTGTGTATTGCTTAATCTTATTTGTATACATTTTTAAAAAACTCACACACTTTTGTATATGATTTTTTTAAAAAAAATATATATTCCATTTTTGAAATTGATTACGTCATTTAAGGGACATGCCAACGAAATTTTACATTGAATGATTTGTAAACGTGATTTTATTGTTTTGTTTAAACATTTTATGAGCTACATTGGTTCAGTCTATTGTTTTAGTTCTTCTAAAAACATATTGATTTTGGTTTAGGTTAAACAATGCATTACTGGTATTATCCGGCTGTTTTTTTATGCATAAATTGGCATTGGGTCAAAAGTTAAAATCATGTGTTGAGATAACAGTAGTACATAGTTTCAAAAAGTATACAATTACACATTTAGAGCTTCATGTCCCTTTAATAGATGAAAATTAAATAATTCTTAGGATATCCTTAAATAACATATTAGATTTGAATTGCATGCTCAATCCCATTCATTACATCAACATATGGAGTAGAGAATTCATTAACACCAACCTTGTCAAATCAATATATTTTTATATTAAAGGGACACTGAGCTAAAATTATTAATGTTGTCATTCAGATAGAGCATGCAATATTAAACAACATTTAAATATAATACTATAATCATATGTGACATATTCTATTGCTAAATGTATTTTAAAATCAAGAATGTACGTTTATCTGCAGCTCAATTTTGGTTGACCAACCTGGGTTTTTATTGATGATTGGTGGATACCTTCAACTAACAATATTTATTGAATCCAATATTGCTTATCTGCCTTTAAGATAAAATGTATCAACATTACAATTATAATAGGAGTCAATGTTAAATCATTTGGAACAGTTTGAACAGTGAAATCAATGATTGAAATAAATCATGTCAGTGTCCCTTTAATAAACAATTGATTCATTAATCCTTACATTCTTTGGATTAGACAATATTGATATATAATTCACATATTCACTGTTGGAGTTACTTTCTAGATATAAGCATACTCTAACAGCACCATGATTACATATTTGTACTAATCAATTTGGTTTGGTATTGTGATCAATATGTGTTGTGTCCTAAACAAGATTACTGTACATTGCACAAATGGATCGATGTGCCACATGTCTTTGTTTATATTTGTCAACAGCTGTTATTCAAAATGTGGTTTGTGTGTATTCTTTGAAGAACATTGCTCAATGGGTATATTTAGATATGCAATAGCATCGTATGAGTTGAGTTTGATGTCTAATATAGTCAGAAATTAAACATATGTTCAATACATCATTTTTTACAGAATCCCCTTGATTGAATCAAGCATTTTATTTTATAATGACTGCTCTATTCTTCACATTTTAAAGTTGATTATTCTTATAAATCGATACAGATGTGATTTAGTGCTATCCCAAATGTGTTCACTAATATATATCTATATCATTCATAGAGAGAGTTGGTGTGGGGAGCCCAGAGGAATCCAGCACTGACACAGAGCCGCCTTTGCGGTCTTCTGGTAAGTCCATTGACTCATTTATATGTCATTGAAGGTGTATTGGTAATCAATATTATGAGCATGATTCTGATGAAGCATAACATTTGAAACAAACATATAATTGACTCCTCTGATTATATATTAATTTTATTTGAATATTGAAAGATTAAGAATTAAAACTTTCTTAGTCTACACCTTTGTTATTCAGAAGATGTATAGCATATGTTTGTTTCCATGTTCATTTTTGACAACAATCATCAAGTGATACACACATAACAAATCTTAAATGTTCAATGTACTATGCTTTTATGATTTTAAAATTAATACAAACAATAAATAGAAAATCTGAATCATTGATAATAACAAATATAATGTCATTTGTATGCTCCATCAAAATGATGTAAATCAGAACTTTGGGTGTGTATATCTTTAATGCAACATTGATGTGTGTCTTTGAGCAACAGTAACATATGTTATAATATCTGATCTTAACGTGTACACAACATGTTATGTTTTACAGAGATTTATTTAACATGTGGGACGGAGGAGGAAGAGGTTCACTTGGAGTCTGATGGTATGTGAAATATATCTAACATGTATCCAACATGTTTTTTTATTGGAAATCATTTTATTGAAGACATTCAAAGTCTATAGCTTTTGCACTTTAAAAAGGAATATTATTTGTCTGTTCAAATACACTACTGCCCCTTTATATATGAGGCAGCATGAAGATATGCTTGGATTTGTTTAAATATTTGGATTGGAAATTCATGCCATCATGATGTCACATGCATATTCTAGGGCAAACCACAATAATAATTTTAGAATTGTACAGACAGTCATTGATATTCATCTGAGTGCCTATATGCATACCATATCCTCATGTCATCATTGTTTAGAAATTCAAACACACTTCTAAGTATATTGCAAACATAATCAAGTTGAAATGCGTTGATTTGATTTCATGATGTATGAGATGTTAATATATTTATTATATTTATTTCAGATGGATCCTCTGCTTCTGGTCATCATTGTTCCTCCCCTGCCCAGTCCCCTGCCCAGCCCCCTGCCCAGTCCCCTGCCCAGCCCCCTGCCCAGCCCCCTGCCCAGTCCCCTGCCCAGCCCCCTGCCCAGTCCCCTTCCCCTCCCGGCCCTTCCCATTTGTCCTGTCGTATCCCTCCCAAAAAACGCCCCTTCGTCCCCCTTCGCGCTCTCCCCGTCTTTTGCCCCGTACAGCTACCCCAGCTGCCCAGCCCCCAACTCACCACTCCCCAGCTGTACGGGCTACCCCAGAGCAGCAGCCCATCCCTCCCCAACCCAATCCCATCCCTCCCCCCTGTCTCAACCTTCATTGTCCTGGGTGTCGGATTGTCCTTCCCAGGCACAGCTGTAAGTATCATTCAAAATCAACATTATAAGATACTTAAAGGTACACTGACTGAAACTTTTTACATTGTGATTCAAATAGAGCATGCAATGTTAATCAAATTTATAATTTACTACTCTTATCAATTATTCTTCATTCTCTTGCTATCTTTATTGAAACAAAGAAATGCCTATATTTTGTTTTTATTTAAAAAAATATGGACATCATTTCTTTATTGTTGGATGGATGTATCCATCAATCAGCAGGGACAACCAAAGTTGATAAACAAAAATGGCCTGCCCTATAAACTTACATTCTTGCATTTAAAATATAGCTCGAGAATTCAAACATTTAAAGAATACAAGTAAATTAATAATTCTTTTTAATGTCATGCTCTATCTGAATCAGTAACTAAAATATTTAGGTTTACTGTCCCTTTAATTTGATATCACTACATATACCAATCACAACTATTTGTATCCAAATATTTATGTCCAAATGATCATACATTATCTCTTGTATAACCCAGTGGGAATGTAATTTCTTCTGGTTGCTATGTTTACACAGCTTGTCCTCAACGCCAAAATGTTTAAGGATAGGTGTGCCTACCACAGTATAACTAAAATCTTAAAATTGCTAATGTAAGTACAATGTAAATCCTTTAACAAGATTTAAGACACTCAAGCTGTAAAAGTGGATCATCAAAAACCAATTAAAGGGGACAACATGTTGGATTAAAATGTCCATTTAATGGTTTAGGTCTGTCTGAATAACATATTTCATGTGTAAATAATCAATATCAACAAATTAATTAAAAAAATTATTTGTCTTTATGATGACAATGTATATTTGCTTTTTATTTTGTCTGTTGTGTAATTATCATTAATATTTTATTTATTCTTTATTTTAGGCTGTGACTCAACATGGCTCATGCTAGAAGGTATAGCACGTGTAAAGCAGGCCGTGTTGAGGAACGCAGCTGTCCTGAGAGGGATGAACGACACCATGCAGGCCCAGCTCCAGGTTCAGCATTTGACTTTGCAGCAGATCATGCAATTAAATTCAATGCCTGAATCTGGAGCTGGACATGCACAGGATGATGAAGGGGATGACCAGTAAGTGGAGGATCTGGAGATGCTCCAAGGGCGCAGATAAGAATCCTCTGTCCACATGTTGATGTTTTTGTTATGGTTGCCATTTGGCCTTTTTTTCTTATTATTGTTGTGCCTGTTGCACTCTTTTACCTTGTCATATGGCTCAAATGGGGCTATGCTGGCCCTTGGCAACTCTCTTCATGGACTGTGATGCACTCTGTTACCTTGTCATATGGCTCAAATGGGGCTATGCTGGCCCTTGGCAACTCTCTTCATGGACTGTGATGCACTCTGTTACCTTGTCATATGGCTCAAATGGGGCTATGCTGGCCCTTGGCAACTCTCTTCATGGACTGTGATGCACTATGTTACCTTGTCATATGGCTCAAATGGGGCTATGCTGGCCCTTGGCAACTCTCTTCATGGACTGTGATGCACTCTGTTACCTTGTCATATGGCTCCAATGGGGCTATGCTGGCCCTTGGCAACTCTCTTCATGGACTGTGATGCACTCTGTTACCTTGTCATATGGCTCCAATGGGGCTATGCTGGCCCTTGGCAACTCTCTTCATGGACTGTGATGCACTCTGTTACCTTGTCATATGGCTCCAATGGGGCTATGCTGGCCCTTGGCAACTCTCTTCATGGACTGTGATGCACTCTGTTACCTTGTCATATGGCTCCAATGGGGCTATGCTGGCCCTTGGCAACTCTCTTCATGGACTGTGATGCACTCTGTTACCTTGTCATATGGCTCAAATGGGGCTATGCTGGCCCTTGGCAACTCTCTTCATGGACTGTGATGCACAATGTTACCTTGTCATATGGCTCCAATGGGGCTATGCTGGCCCTTGGCAACTCTCTTCATGGACTGTGATGCACTCTGTTACCTTGTCATATGGCTCCAATGGGGCTATGCTGGCCCTTGGCAACTCTCTTCGTGGACTGTGATGCACTCTGTTACCTTGTCATATGGCTCCAATGGGGCTATGCTGGCCCTTGGCAACTCTCTTCGTGGACTGTGATGCACTCTGTTACCTTGTCATATGGCTCAAATGGGGCTATGCTGGCCCTTGGCAACTCTTTTCACGGACTGTGATGCACTCTGTTACCTTGTCATATGGCTCAAATGGGGCTATGCTGGCCCTTGGCAACTCTCTTCATGGACTGTGATGCACTCTCTTACCTTGTCATATGGCTCCAATTTTCCTGATATTTACATGATTATTTATAAACATTGTTGATGTTTTCTGACATACTAATAAAAGACATGTCATTGCACGATTCTTTGTCCTCCTTATTCATGTCATTGATTGAAATCTCTAGTTTATCTGGTTGATCCTTAAACGGACCTTACCAAAAATAATGGTGTTTCCTGAATCATATATGTAATACAATTGTAAATGACTTTAAGATTAACATCTCCAATGTAATTTTATTATTTGTCTTTATATATTTTTCAAAAAGCTTTATCATTGCATGATTATGATTAGCATAGTAATTGTTTATATATGTATATATAGATAGTTATTTGTGTATATATATATGTATATTTCAAATTTCACATCCATGTGTGTATTTATAAACTCTGCATGAATTGATGCACCTTTAACAAATGATCTAAGGATTGATACAATGATATAATCCCTGTAAAGTGTTCATGTTATTGAATTAGTATTGTCTCTGTGTATCCTCTTTTTATAAATAAAAATCATGTCCCTTTAAGTGATGGTGAGCACAATTGTTAATGAATGTATTTCCATTTCTAAAGCGTTTTTGTCCTTTTTACATGAACAAGGACATATAATCTTATTAATAAACAATCTTATTGTAATGTTGACAGCACATGTATTTCATTTTCAATTCTATCTTATTGTAAAAGTGTAACCAAATCAATCTCTGTGTGTAATGCGCATATTTTAGATGAGGAATATTTTTCCACAAATATTTTTTAAAAATACTTCTCCTCCCATATATGGCTATAGGTAGGCTGACCATATTTCAACTTGAATAAATGACACATTTGATGAATACATGTGTCATTATTGTTATTCCAAAACAATCTAAACATATCTTAAAACATCAATGGCATATGTATTTCTCATGTGTATCGTTTAAATGTTAAAGATATACACCATAGCTATAGTTAAAGGGACAGTCAAGTCCGAAAAGATGATTCATGATTTCGTGACATTCCTAGATAGCAATCTAGACACATACTAGTTACTAAAATATAAATACGTTTCTTATTGATATGCCAAGCTGTCAACTGAGTCCTTGTATTGTCTGTGGTTTTTCAGCGATCTCGGATGCGCCATGTTGCTTAAGACGTCACCTGCCAGGCTGTCCAATGATTCCTTGTATTGAGTGACGTTTTTACGCGATCAAGGATGCACCTTTTTTTGGTTTGCGTTCTTACGTGATCAAGCATGCGCCTTTTTTTGGTTTGCGTTCTTACGCGATCAAGGATGCGCCTTTTTTGGGTTTGCGTTCTTACGCGATCAAGGATGCGCCTTTTTTTGGTTTGCGTTCTTACGTGATCAAGGAAGCGCCATGTTAATTAAGACGTCACATGCAAAGGTAAAAAAACGTCTGATTGTATTACGTATTCCTGCAATATTTGTTTGTGCACGTTAAACACGTTTGTGAATGAGAAGACAGGTTTAAAAACATGGCGAATATGGATTGTTTGCATCATGTTACATTGTTGACCCATAGCTGATAAAGACCACCACATTCTCTTTTGCTGGATGTCTGGTTGAATAAACGAACGAAAGCAAAATGTTTTCATGCATAAGATATTTCGAGGCAAGTGCAAATCTCTATAGTCCATGTTGTTTAATATGTTGGTCAAAAATATCTTCCTTTTTATGAAAAATGACTGTTGTGTTTAATGTTAAAGATATCTAATTCATAAATATGCGCTATTGTGTTAGAATCAAGTAATCAATATGCATTTATCTTTATCATATGCTAAATATATGATGCTGACTTCTTCTAAATGTAATTTCGTCGTATATTTTATTAAAGGTTCATTAGACACTCACATTATAAATCAAAATATTTTATTTGGTCTCTAGTTAGATAGTCCATTTTTTTCAAAATACACGTCTCATTTTCCTTCTGTTCAAATAAAATGTAAGTAATTTTCAGACTCCTCACCAAGCCTCAAAGTTTCATGTGAGTACCATCTCCAGCTTTCTCCTGTTTGTGTAAAGGGTCTTTTCATATGTTAATGATGGGGTATTGTCTTGTTTTACGGTTGTAATGGGGGTTCATCTATATTTTCAAGAGAGCTAACCCGATTTTCTTTGAAAGTGTTTAAAGCTTTGTAATATTGATATCAGTATATGTTAATCTTGTTGTTTCTAGTAGTGTCTATTATATACAGTTCGGTTAAAAATATAGTATACTGTCCCTTTAATGCAAATGTTTATTTTTGTATCATGTATGAGTTCCACATTGGTTAATCTCCAAATATATTATTGTTAGCATATTTTCACCCCCACTCCAAAAAGGACTTTAAACCATATTCATTGTTAAAACAAATGTCTTTATAAAAAAAAATTAACACAATAATGTCTCTTTAAGAAAATAGACTTTATTTAACACGTCAATATAAATCTGTTTTCAATATTTATTGTTTGAACAAGTACATGTAGATATACCAACAATCTGCAAATATATGTTAGCATATGTAATTTTGTTAAAGGGACAGTTTAGAAAAAAAATCATGTTTTGCATTATTATAAAAGTCAATTTTGTAATTTCAATGATATCAAAGGTTTCTCACCAATTAATCATTTGTCTGTGTTTATTTTAATTTGGTAGCTAAACCTATGAGGTTTGTGTGCTCATTTCTTAGAGCTTGAAGAGTGCATGTAATCATTATGCAATTTGACCACTAGAGGGCATTTGGATAGCATTTGTATATCTAAAAACTTGTGCTCATACAGCATATTATTTACCATGTATTGATCATTGATGTCTAAAATGTTGTTATGTCAGAACAACAAATAAGTGGTCATTTTTCATAGTCATAGATACAAGGGTAAGCACATAAGTCACACGTATTTCTCCATGTTTTGTTGTTTCCAACTTGATAATGCGTAATACAGTGTTTTATTGACTGTCCCTTTAAGCTGTGTTATTGGCATTCAAACAGTAATATGCCATCATGGATAATTGTAATGGTAATTTTGTTTGCGATTCGGGAAACAGTTTGGACATCACATCACAGAAACCAATCAATATCATGAACAAGGATAGGTATGTGATGATGTGGTTTTCACACACTTATAACCCACACTCTGCAAACAATCTGCCTCCATGGACCCGGTCCCATAGAAGTAGATTATATACAGAGTGTGGTCCACAAGTGTATGAAAACCACATCATTACATACCTATCCATTACACATTAAATAAAAATAACATTAAACATGAAAACAAATACTTACTTCCTCTTCCTTCCCCTCTTCCCACGGGGCTGAGGCTCTGGGAGGGTCAACTGCTGACTCCAACGAGTTCTCATTGGATATGTTGTGGGAAGAGTGGAAGGAAGAGTACTGGGATGACCAAGGTGAGGAGGAGGAGATGGCCCGGCAGGAGGAGATGGCCCGGCAGGAGAAGATGGGCCGGCAGGAGAAGATGGGTCGGCAGGAGAAGATGGGCCGGCAGGAGAAGATGGCCCGGCAGGAGAAGATGGCCCGGCAGGAGAAGATGGCCCGGCAGGAGAAGATGGCCCAGCATCAGGAGGCCCAGCAGCAGGAGGCCCAGCAGCAGGAGTCGGACCAGGAGGCAGACCAGCATGCGCCTCCCGGAAAAAATTAAACATCTCTTGGTGTAGATTAAAGGTTCTGTTTTGCCCTTCTTCTTTTCGAGTGAGTATGTTTATTATTTGGTTTTGGCCTTCAATTATTTTGTTTTGTCCTTCAAGAATTCTTGTTCGGCCTTCTATATTTTGTATCCGGGAGTTACGCATCTGGTCTATGTAGTCTAGTAGAACCCGCACCTCCGCTATTTCCTCTTGTTGTGCTTGGCGGGGTACCCGTGCACGGCGGGGTGCCCGTGCACGGCGGGGTGCGGGTCCTTGAGGGGCCTCTGGTTCCGCGGCCTCCTCCTCTGCTTCCGGGGCCTCTTCATCTGCTTCTGTGCCCTCTTCGTCACGGGGGGCCTCTTCCCTCCGAGGTGGAAATTCCTCCCCACCACTCTCATCCCGGGGAGAAGGAGGAGGCTGTATTTGCTGTGCTGCCTCCTCCCCAGACTCTGTATATTTGAAAAATAAAGAAATGTATATATTAGCATATTTCCAAATCAAGCTTTAAATGACTTAGCTTACGATACAATTACAAATGCAGCCTCATTAATCCACTTTGAAATCTAACAATCAATACGATTTCCGCATTTTCTAAACCGTGTTTGTTATATCTCTGGTCAATCTGAATGTTTTAGCGTTTGTTTTCAGTCTGTTTAAATGCACACCTAACCTATAGCCTAGATACTGATGTAACCGCAAAGTAATTGTGAATGCGTGTAAACAACGTTATAGCATTAATCTGATCCTTAAAAGGACATGAAACCCAATGTTTTATCTTTCATGATTTAGAAGCATACAATTATAATCAACTTTCTAATGTACTTTTCTTATCTAATTAGCTTCATTCTCTGGATATTCTTTGCTGAAAAGCATATCTAAATATGCTTAGAAGATGCTGATTGGTAGCTGAATATAGCTACCTCCTGTGATTGGTTCACCGTGTACATGGCTATTTCTTCATTAAAGTATATCTAAAGAATGAATCAAATTAGGAAATATAAGTAAATTGGAATATTTTGGAAAATTGTATTCTCTACCTCAATCATGAAAGTAAAGGTTTGCGTATAGTGTCCCTTGAAATACATTCGTATGTGAATTTATTCTTGAATGAGCTTACCGTCAGATGAGAATGGCAGGTTCCCGGTATCAATTCTTCCGATACCGACTACATCCACCTCGGAGATGCTGGGACGCAACATTTCCTCCCATCGGCAGTACTCGATTTCCAGTGCAGGGCCGCCACCGGTTCCTGCGGCATGTCGGGCCTCCAGGCTTAACTTTTTCTTGAGATCCATCTTGCAGTCTCGGTATCGATGTTTTATAGAGTCCATATCTCTATTCCGTCCACCCACGGCATTGACTGCATTCCTTATCTCATGCCAGAGCTTCCTCTTCTCAGTCGGGGTGGTCTTCTGATGCTGCAGCCTCCTATACCTGGCCATATAGGCTTCTACGAGGGCCTCCTTCTCCTCCATCGAAAACCTTGCCTCCCTAGTCGCCTTGGCCTTCCCCTGTGACGATGCCCTCTGTTTCCCGGACTGTGAAGCCCTACTCTGTCCGCCACTGGGCCCAGCCACTTGTTCATCTTGAACCAAGTGGCTGGGTCCACCCACCGCTTCCACCCCCACTTCCTGCCCCCCTTCCTTCTCCCCTTCCTGCCCTGTTCCTCTCCCCCTCCCTCTCCTCCCCCCTCTACCTCTCCCCTGCCTGCCCTCCATCTCTTCCCTAAACTAAACCCCAGCTAAGCAAAACAAAAGTGAGTGTGATCAAATGAAAGGGGCTCAAAATAAAGAACTAAAAAGACCAAAAAAAGTGCTGAAAGTGTGAAAGGGATATAAATAAAAGAGGGTAAGGAGTATTTAAATGAACAAAATGAAGAAGAAGACAAAAAGGAGGATATGTAAACTAAATGTAACTAGGGGATGGGTATGGGATGGGGTATGGGATAAGAGTAAATGGGATTACAGGGAATGGGAGTACAGGGAATGGGGTATGGAGTGTAGTATGAGAGGGTATGTGGTATGGAGTGTATGTAGTGTTATTGATAAGTGTTATTGATAAGTGTATGTATGTATTGAATGTGTTTGCGTGTAAGTGTACAGAAAAAGCACTCGCTCGCTAACTCACACTACTACTAATTCTCACTAACTCACACTACTACTAATTCTCACTAACTCACACTACCACTAACTCTCACTAACTCCCACTAACTGACTCTATCACACTACCACTAACTCTCACTAACTCCCACTACCACTAACTCACTCACGCTCCCACTAACTGACTCTCTCCCACTACCACTAACTCCCACTCACTCACTCACTCACGATAACACTAACAACTGACTCTCTCACACTAACACTAACTCACTCACAATAATGCACAAACTCGCTAATCTTAAACCTCCAATCTCCAAAGACCCACCAGCAACACAGTCAAAGAAGCCATGCTTGTGTGGTGCTTATATACCCTGTGTAAATGTTTAATGATGTACCGATTTGCGTTGTAAATTGTGTTCAGGTGTGCTTTATTAGCAATTAGTATTTGTGCAATGTGTATTAGGTGTGTGAATTTGCGCATGCTCATTTTGAGTTAGTATTTGTGGAATGTGTAGAATACGATGATGTCATAGTGGTCGTTTTCTATAACATTGTCCAATAGTATTATGTTTAAATGTTAATTTGCGATGGTGTGGTATTAGTGAAGTGTTGTATGTGTATGTTTGTCCTAATATATATTGATATTGAATGCGATTATTTTGCTAGTGTATGTATTATTTTTATTTTTCTTGTTGGTATTTTGCGTATTTCCGCATCTTAAAGTATATGCCTATTCCGTGTATTTTATTTCAATAAAATTCCCCCCCGCTTGTGAATGTGTAATGCTTCTGTGCTTTGTTTAGTGATTGTTGTTGTGACATTTGTGGCGTGTTATTGTTGTGCATGATGTGGTATGCATCATATGACCGAGCTGTGCGTATTTCTCGCGAGATCGAGTGTTAGATGAAAAAAGCGTGTTTGTTTGCTTTTCCATTGATCTCTATGGGAGACTGTCTAACGCGGGCAGGATTCCGCGTGTGAAATACACGCGTTAGGAGTATCGTTAGAAGGTTTTTTTTAACTCTAAATACCGGAGTCAAACAATGCCGTGCGTTAGACATAAACCACGCGTAGCGTTAACAACCCATCTACCGCCAAACTCCAAATCTAGCCGAGAGTTTGCAACAGTGTGTTGTAGTCCTGCCTGGTAGCCCAACAGTTTATCACGGACTTAAAGGAATAGTCTAGTCAAAATTAAACTTTCATGATTCAGATACAGCATGCAATTTTAAGCAACTTTCTAATTTACTCCTATTATCAATTTTTCTTTGTTCTTTTAGTAACTTTATTTGAATATAAGCTTAGGGGCCGGTCCATTTTTGGTTCAGCACCTGTGTAGCGCTTGCTGATTGGTGGTTACATTTAGACACCAATTAGCAAGCACTACTCAGGAGCTAAACCAAAAATGGTGCCAGCTTCAAATAAAGATACCAAGAGAACAAAGAAAAATTGATAATAGGAGTAAATTAGAAAGTTGTTTAAAATTGCATGCTCTATCTAAATCATTAATATTTAAATTTGACTAGACTATCTCTTTAAGAGCTATCAAATCTGTACAAGTGAAAAGGCACCACTGATTAGCTGTCTCTCCATCAGTCATACAGTCTGACCTGTATGTCACTTGGTTTGCTGCAAAAGATGGTGGCAGACGGCGACTCCCCTCCCCATTAGTAGACTTTGTATACTTCTGAGGTGACTGATATGAAAGTAAATATGTCAGGGTGATTTTACAAGAAACAAATAAGCATCCATTATGAAACTCTTGGGGGTAAATTTATCATATGCCGGGCAGACAAGATTCGCTGTAGCTGTAAAAGGTGGCGAGGAAGTTAAGGAGCAATGGTCTTAAGACTGCTGCATCGTAACTTATGTTTCAAGCGAGCCGGAAACTTCGGGGGTAGAAATCAGCATCCGCTGTTTGCTAAATCTACCCCTAGGTATGAGCTTTAAGATAAATATATTGCTACTAGTGAGGGCAGATTTTTGGTGGGATATTAATTTACATACATTCCAACATAAGTCAAGCAATTTATCTATTATGTAGTTTAAATATTTAGGGCCGAATTTAATAAAGTCTGAATGAACATGGTTCGCTTCTGTAAACCTTTCCGCCCGGTATTTCAGAAAAAAGGCTGCAATACGCTGTTAGTTATGCAAAACTGGGAAATGTGTAATTAAAGAAGTATCTATCGTTTTAAACAGTGAAAATGTTCAAGTAGACCGTCTCTCTAATTTCCAGTCAATGACCTTGAAGCATTAAAATCTGTTAGTGAAACTAAATATCTCAAAAATGCAGTCTGTAAAAAAGAGGCGCTTCCTTGTGTGTATCAATAAGTTATGCGAAACTGATAATCCCAGTTCCCAATGTACTCACAAGAGGGGCAGCACTCTAATGTGCTGTTGGAAACAGTCTGGGGTCTTGCAGTGCCCCAGCTCGCTGATCTCCCGCTTGCTGGAACAACGGTGGGCAGGTACTTTGTGTGCTTGTAGATCAAAAATGCTACACAGCTTCCTATCTTCGGGTTACCGGTGACAGCAGGCAGCTATTAGTCAATGGTGTGTTGTAGATCTTATAGATCAGGCAAAATGAAGTGATTAAAAAACGCACATTTATTAAAACTGGTATATAAAAACAATCAATGCACTGTAATGTGCAATAATAGTGTGCAAATACGCCACGCGTTTCTCAGCCTTCCACCCGTTTCTTCAGGCATATTTTGAATCACACTTTGTTTGCCTTTTATACTTATCTCATCCAATCATTACACAATCTGTTGTATCCTAGATTGTATCCAGGTGTGTAAGATCATACATGTTATTAAGTATACTATAGTAACCAGATAGTAGTAAAGTAAAGTAGTACTAATGGTAAGTACCTATAGGTGCCAAATATTTTTGTAATCAACAAGCACCTCTTAGGGGGGGGGGGGCAATATAGCACTAAGGAGACTCATAGATAAATGAGTTACAAAGTCTGTAACAAAAAATAGTACTTTACCCCTGCAATTATATAGGAAACATTCTTACTGAATAATATAGGAACGATTTGTAATCATTCATACTTTATCTTAATTGGTTTAACTATTCAATCATACACGTTTAAACACACTTAAACTCTCTAGATATCAATATATAGCATAGATGTGTGAATAATACCTCTGAGAATCATGTATCTAGATGTGAAACATTGTACTTGGTTTGTATAATATCAAGCAGTCAGATACAAACAACATCTTTTGTAGCCGGCTATTAATAAATTCAGAAATAATGCTGTAACAAGAGGACCTGCTAATATGTGGAATGTCAGGTTATGAGATTAAAGAGACATTAAACCCAAAAAAAATATTTCATGATTCAGGTAGAGAATACAATTTTAAACATTCCTATTTACTTCTATGTGGGATGTCAGATTATGAGATTAAAGCTATCTAGCTAATACTCTATCTGTAATTATAAAGTCCTTGCTTGCACAGTCAACTTTAGCACAGCTCTTCAGTGTAATAGATTCTGTCTGCTTAAAATCTCTAGATATTAATATTTAGTATAGGTGTGTGAATAACACCTCTGAGAATCATGTATCTAGATGTGAAACATTGTACTTGGTTTGTAAAATATCAAGCAGTCAGATACAAACAATATCTTTTGTAGCCGGCTATTAATAAATTAAAAAATAATGCTGTAACAAGAGGACCTGCTAATATGTGGAATGTCAGGTTATGAGATTAAAGAGACATTAAACCCAAAAAAAATATTTCATGATTCAGGTAGAGAATACAATTTTAAACATTCCTATTTACTTCTATTATCTAATTTGCTTCATTCTTTAGATAGCTTTTGAAAAAAAAAAATAGCAATAGACTTTGGTGAGCCAATCACATGAAGCATCTCTGTGCAGCCACCAATCAGAAGCTACTGAGCCTATCTAGATATGCTTTTCAGGAAAGAATATCACGAGAATGAAGTAAATTAGAAAGTTGTTTAAAATTGTATTTTTCCGAGAAAGTTCCGGAGGAGGAGCTTAGCACAGGTGGCTGAGCATTTGTTCTCCAGCTCTAAGCACCTGGTAATGTTTCCCATGCGCCAAGCCCTGAGGTGAAGGGCTGCAACCTGGCCAGCAAAGTACACATGCTGCCGGAACTCACAGCGGAATCCAGCTCGCTGTTTGAGACCCCCTAGCTCGAAGGGGACTGTAAGCCCTACAAACATTCTTATAATATCGGAAGGGACAAAAGGCATAGCGGCTCTGTTAATCCTTCCCTGACTCTACACCACTGCCGCAAGAGGCAAAGCCCGCAAGGACAAGACTGCGTTAAAGCACATTATCAGCTCACAACAGCTGCTATAGCGGTTCTACTAATCTTTTCCTGAGGTTACACCGCTGCCGTAGAATGCAAAGTCCACAAGGATAAGACTGTGACAAAGCATACTATCAGCTCACAACAAGCTGCTATTCTAAGCTAACTCCCCTTGTATCGACTACTTACTCACCCTCCCTCCTGGTGAAGAGACATGTGACCCCTTGAATGTTGCATGTGTGAGATATCAACATATACCTGGCCGCATTGAGTGAATCTGAAGGAGGAACCAAAGGAATCGAATGAACATCCTCCTCCCCCACCGGTGCTGCGAGGGAGGAGGCGATTGCAGGAGCGCGTCGCTCTAGTGTCCGGCAGAGAGACTGAATGCTGCACTACTATTCGGAGTCCCAGTAAGAAGGGCGGTGAACGGTCTTTCTTTTTTCTCTCCTCTACTCTGCCAGTTTTGTTCTGGGACCCGACACAAAAGTTACCAGCGGACCCCCTTCCCCCCCACCGTTGTTGCGCGGGAGGAGGCAGGTTCGAGGAAAGGCTACGCTATAGTACTTGCTCTCTGCAAGCTGCACGGTGTTATTTCCCTTCCCCTGGATGGTAAGAGAGGGGTTCACGGTCCGGAGGTCACTTGCAAGATTGGAGACACCTGAAAATACCGGAGATGGGAAGGGTGAGTACATCGTAAGGGGCTAAGTTCCCTGATATAGTAATACAAGGACATTAAGGAAAAGTTCTACATGGTTTAAGGAAAGGGGAAAACAAGAAATTAAAAAAGAGGGAAGCAAGCAAGAGCATGATCATAGGCGGCTTAAATTATTATTTTTTTGCATAAGCCAAGGGGAAAAGAGTGAGAAAGGAATAAAAAACAAGGGAAAAAAATCTTTATTACTGGGAAAATATCCTAAAGACAAGGAAATATCTCCCTTCAAACATTAAGAAAAATAGTCACTGGGATTCCCCTCCAGAAACACTAGCTAAGTGGGGATCATAACTCAGAGGTATGCCTAGTAGTTTTTGGACACAAGGAGAGAAGCAGAAACAAAAGAAAACTTAAAGAACCAAGTCAAAAGACTACAAAGCATTATAAATGAACATAACTATATGTAAAAGTTATACTCTTTCCCCCTTCCATTAGTAAATTAAAGAAGAAGAAAGATAATTGGTCAGGAAAACCCAAAGCACACAGAACATAAATATAAGGAAAAGGAAAGGATAAGGGAGAAGAAGAAAAGGGGGGGGGGGGAGAGAATATTAAGTTTTGGGGGTTAATTGAGTGAGAAGGACTGGCTCCACACCCTCATCATAACAAGTCTTTTATGAAGACTGTTATTAAAAGGATATAGCTGAATATGTTTCCTTCCCTTTTATCATGGTATTATTGAATGCAAATGTTACAAGCACTGCTGATAGATATATTGTTATGTCATATATCAGTTTAAGAATTCCCTTAATACCTATCTATTGAATTTTATTGCTTATAACGGCTCAGGGTAAAGAGATTATTAAGTTTTGCGGGTAAGAAGGACTGGTTTCACACCTTCGTCATGACAAGTCTTTCCTGAAGACTGAGATTAAAAGGACACAGCTGAACATATTTTTTGTTTTTTTTTCTCATGGTTTACTGAATGTAAATATTACAAGTATTGCTGATTGATACATTGTTATGTTACATATCAATTTAAGAATTGTCCTAGTATCTATCTTTTGAATTATATTCCTGATAACGTTTCAGGGTAAAATAAAAATAACAGGTCCTATACAGGCTGAGAGGGTAAAAGCATAGCACATCATAAAAGCAGGAAGTCTTAAGCCTTAAGGTCATAAGAAAAACACTTTGCTCAAATTTTCTCTACATTCTGAGTAAAAACTGCCAAAGCTTGACACCACACCCTTGAAACAATTCACGTTTTTTCTCCTTGGGGTAATTTCCCCATCGTACTACTCACAACACACATTAATTACTAAATTCTTTTTTTTTTTTTTTTTCTGGGGGCTCTCATCCCTCTTCCCCCCCACCCCTTTTTCTCCCTCTTCTTCTCTTCTCTCTATCAAGAAGAGAGGGAGGGGAGGGGGAAAGAACATGCACTCCCCTAAATCACTTGCCCAGTCACAAGTTTTTTTTTGCATTCTTATATCCCACTACTTTCACTCAAGCACTCAGGACCAGTCCCCTACAAACACTATTTTTGTCTCTTTTTTCTCACAACTGGCACATGGATAAATTCCTTAACATCTCCCTTAAATCTTCCCCTTCAAGCATGGCAGGCAAACATAGAGACAAAATGTCCAAAGGAGTGGTAGAAATCGCAGCAGATGTACATTCTGCCACAAACTTAAACCCAATGAATGAGGTCTTTAGCACGTACAATTTGGTTTCTAATATATCAGAAGCCCTGACACCCAAGTGTGACACTCTTAGAACAGAAATAAAACAGGATATAGCTATGTTATCCCAGGAAATTAGACAGTTTTCAAATAGACTGCAAGAGGCAGAGCAAAGGGTCTCAGATCTAGAGGACCTTTCAGTAGCCCATGATTCTAGATTAAAGGAAACAGAAGCTAAATTTAAAAAAATGCAGTCTAGATTAGAAAACTCTGAGAATCTGTCCCGGAGAAATAACATTAGGATAGTAGGAATACCTGAAGGAAAGAAATTTGAAAACTTAAAGGGACACTAAGGTTAAATTAAATTTTCATGATTCAGATACAGCATGTAATTTTAAACAACTTTCCAATTTACTTCCATTAAAAAAAATGTGCATAGTCTTTTATATTTACACTTTTTGAGTTACCAAATCCTACTGAGCATGTGCAAGAATTCACAGACTATACGTATATGCATTTGTGATTGGCTGATTGCTATCACATGGTACAAGGGGAGTAGAAATATACATAACTTTGAAATTTGTTATTAAAAAATCTACTACTCATTTGAAGTTTAGACTATGTGCTATTGAATTGTCTTGTTATCTTGTATTTGTTGATTATGCAAATCTAATGTGTTGACTGGTCCTTTAACATTATTCATAACAGAAACCCTAGCCCAAATCCTTGGAATCACAGATACACAGATAATAATTGAAAGGGCTCACAAAATTGGCCCACCTCAGGCTGACAATAAACCTTATAATAAACCAAGGCTAGTTATAGCACGCTTCCTGAACTACCTAGATAAAATCAATATGATGCAACAGTACAGGAAGAAACAATCTATTAGTATAGAGGGAGCTAAAATATTCATGTTTCAGGACTTTTCAGCTGAAACCTCCTTAAAAAGGAGAGAATTTGCACCCATTTGTACAAAATTAATCCACAAGGAATACAGGGCAACACTAATCTATCCATCTAAACTTAAAGTCACTACTACTGACAACACACATTTTTTTGATAATGCAAAAGACGCAGAGAGATTTCTAACTGAATTAGAACAGGCAGGATGAGTTCTCCCCATTGTAGGGGATTGCTGAGTAAAAAAAATTGTAAAGATTCATGTTATTATTTATTGTGAAGGCACGGTATGATCTTCACAACAACCTTGCAATTAATGGTGCGGGACCCCCTTGAAGCTAGGGGAAATAAAAAAATGGGGGCAGGCTCCCCTCTCCTTTCACTTAATTGAGATTCTAGATTCCCCCTTTTCCTTTTGTTTTTTTTTTTTCTTTCCTGTCCGCCTATCCTCCTCCGTCTCCCCCCCCCCCACACACACACACACTTCTCTTCCCCTCTTGGCTATCTTCTAGTTAGTTTAAGTTAGATGACAAAATCTCTAGATAAGTTTAAGGTAATATCATGGAACATCAGAGGAATAACAACCCCTATAAAAAGGAAAGCCATTGTCTCTCACATGCGCAAGATGCAAGCTGACATAATGTTTCTACAGGAAACACACTTGAGCATGGAAGAAACAATGAAACTGAAGGGCTCCTGGATTAAGGAGGTGGAAGCCTCACCCAGTATCAGAAGGAAGAGGGGAGTGGCAATACTGTTGGGCAAATGGTTAGATGCTGAACTACTACAGGCAAGAGTAGATCCAGAGGGGAGATTTTTAATGGTGAAAATTCAAATTTTTAAACAAATTTATACTTTACTTAACATATATGCACCCAATGAGCTGGATTACGATTTCTGGAACTTAATGCAATCTATGGTCTTGCTCCACTCAGAAGGCTTTCTGATTGTAGGAGGGGACTTTAACATGGCCCCAAAGTCTCCGCTGGACAGATTGAGATATAATAGTATGCAACTTAAATTTAAAAAGGATAAACTAGAAACAAAAATATTTAAGAACATTTGTCAGAATCTATCGGTCAGAGATATTTGGCGGATACAGAATCCCGATCTGCGGTATTATACCTGTCTATCTAGGGCGCACAAAACGCTCTCTAGAATAGACTTATTCTTAGTAGACGAGAGACTTTGTTCAAGAAAAATAAATTCAGGAATTACCCCCATAGTCATTTCAGACCACTCTCCTATTTTTCTCGAGATCCAATTGAATTGTCCAAGGAAAGCTTTTTTGAGATTTAGGTTTCCATATCACTTGGTAAATGATTTAAAATTTAAAAAACACTTAAAAGACAAATTTAAATAATATATTCAATTCAATCTGGAATATATTGATAGACCGGAAATCTTCTCGGGGGCTGCAAAGGCAGTCATTAGAGGGGAAATTACAGCATATGCTGCCAAGTTAACTAAGATATTAAGAAACAGAGAGAAAGAAGCTATCAATTTCAATCGTTTCCTCCTAAAAAAGTCACCTTTTAACTGGGCCAAGTATATTAAAGCTAAAAAAGAAAGAGATGCCCTAATACTTCTCATGGAAACCCAAAACGATCTCAGATTCCGGGTAAAAATGTATCGCTTTGGAAACAAATCAGGCAAATTATTAGCCAATTTAGTTAAGGGAGAAAAAAAGTCCTCACTGATAGACAGATTGCAACAAAAAGGGCTGACGTTCACAAAGCCAGAAGACATTTTAGAGACTTTTACAAATTACTATAAAGACATCTACTCCTTAAGAACTACAGATATAGATCAGTCCCGGGAATTCTGGAGCAAAATAAATTGCCCCACAGTTCCAGAGGAATTAATCACCAAATTGAATAAACCAATCTCGGAGGAGGAAGTAAATAAAACTATATCTGAGATGTCACCTAACAAGCCCGTAGGCCCAGACGGGCTGCCTAATGAGGTCTACAAGATCTTAGCCCCAGAAGTAGTTCCTTACCTATGTAACCATTACAACGACTTCTATGTTAATGGCAAAACTGTCCCAGCAAGTTTTTCAGCTTCATATACAACACTAATCTTGAAAGCGGGCAAAGACCCAACCCAAAGAGAGTCTTACCGTCCCATAGCTCTTTTGAATATAAAATCTTGGCTTCAATACTAGCAGGAAGACTCCAAAGTAGTTTAATACATATTATACATAGAGATCAAGCAGGTTTTCTGAAGAATCGTAATTCTGCCTCAAAAATTAGAGAAGTGTTGACAATTTCTGAATTTTTTTCTCACAAGCTAGATAACGAGGAGGAAAAGATAGGCGCCTCTGACCTTGCCATAGTGGCAATCGACGCAGAAAAAGCTTTCGACTCAGTTCATTTTACCCATATTTTCACATCGTTAGATAAATTCGGATTTTCAGACAAGTTTCGGAACTTCAAAGAAAATCTCTATAAAACACCCCGTACAAATCTAATAGTTAATAATCTTACATCAACAGCAATTGAAATTCAGAGGGGTACGAGGCAGGGATGCCCACTATCCCCTTTTTTATTTGACATAGCTATAGAACCTCTGGCAATTATGATCAGACAGTCTCTGCAAGGTGTTAGAATATCTAAGTAATTGTCCGTTCAAGGAAGTAACAAATTCATTCAAATACCTAGGTATTAATATTCCAGTCAAATCATCAGATCTTTATAGACTCAATATAACACCAATATTGTCAATTATCTGTGAAAAACTGAAAACCTGGCTAAATCCGCCAATCTCACTCTCCGGGAGAATTGCACTATATAAGATGGTCCTCCTCCCAAAACTTTTATATGTGTTACAGAACACCCCTTTATTTATGCATGAAAAAGATATTCGGCTTCTCAACTCGGCAATTAGAAACTTCATATGGCAAGGGAAGAGATCCAGGATATCAATATCCAAACTCTCAGTAGGGAAAGAATTCGGAGGATTAGCTCTGCCGGATATAAGACTTTATAACTTAGCATTCCTTGCGTGCACGTTAACAGATTGGGTCTGTTCTAAAAACTATGTAACTAATAATGTACTTGATGAAAACATCTGCCTCCCTTTCCTTCCAACAGGACTGATTCATTGCGAACCAAAATTATTACCCACTGAAATCAAGAAACTCAAAACTATCTTTAATCCTATTAAAGCATGGTGGAAGATCGCCAACCTCTTAAAAGTTAACTGCAAAGCTTCACAGTATCTTCTAATTAGAGAGAACCCTGAGTTCTGTCTGGGCTTGAACTCTGCAATCTTCGACAATTGGTCTGACCTAGATCTGAAGAGAGTGCAGCAACTTATCAGCTTAGACACAAAATGTATAAAATCTTTTGAGGAACTAAGAAGTGAGTTTAAGCTAGCCAATAACCAATTTTTTGCATATCTACAAATAAGACACTATATTTCAGAACTGGTCAGAACAGTGGACTGGGACTGGGGCATGGGCAAAATGAAAAATTGGTTGTCATTAACAAAGGGTGGATATACTTCAATTACCTACTGTTATATCTCTTTAATTGGTGTCAAGGGAACTCCTATTTTGGAGCAGATAGCCTCGGGATGGAATAGACTAATCGTTCCCAATAGCATAGACTCACAGTTCATCCAAAAATCCATTATTAAAGTATATCATGCCACACTCTCAGCAACTTGGAGAGAGGCACATGTCAAAATGCTTCACAAAGCATATTTCACGCCAGAAAAGGGTCATAAATTACATAATTTAAACTTTAACAAATGCCCAAAGTGTGCTTTTCCGGCAGCAGATTTAAAGCATATGAGCTGGAGCTGCCCGAAAATCAGGCAATTGTGGCAGAAAATCCAATACTGGCTTAATAACACACTGGGGATGTCCCCTCTGGATCTTACATTTGCGCAAATTGTGTTTTGGAATAAACAATAGGAAGGACAACACCCTCAGGAAAAACTAGTAATCCTCTCAATTCTAGCAGTTAGGTATTCAATCATTAAAGGCTGGAAAAATCATAGAGTTCCAGTGTTGCTAGAAGTAAAAAATTGCCTTAAAAAACAATGTATATTAGAGCAAAGAGATATCAATATAAACAATGAGGAGGACATAAAAACATTCCTTAAGAAATGGGCAGTTTTCATTAAAAGCTATCCAGAAAACGAAATAGAGAATTTGATTTTTCCATTCAGGAATTCTGAATTGGTTCAGTTAGAATTGTGGTAGGTGGGGGCGGAGGAGAGGGAGGAATTCTTTCGGGGGTCTTCTTTCCATTCTTTCCACTTTTTTTTCTCCCTTCTTTTCCTTTCTTTTTCTTTTTTTCCTTCTTTCTTCGAGGTCAGGCCTTCTTACAGGTAGTAGGTAGGCTTGGTTAGATAAAATTAAAAATCAGCAATTCGATCTTTTTTTTTGGATTGTCTAAAAGGATGTTAACAAATCTTTGTTTTTTGTGAAAACTAACTATATTCCTTTTTCTTTTGATGTAATATTGTTTGCTGAAATTATAAATAAAAGTATATAAAAAAATGGTATTTTCCATCTGAATCATGAAAAAAAAATGTGTTTAATGTCCCTTTAAAGCTATCTTGCTAATACTCTATCTGTAATTATAAAGTCCTTGCTTGCACAGTTGACTTTAGCATAGCTGCTCAATGTAATAGATTCTGTCTGCTTGAACTCTCTCGATATCAATATATAGCATAGGTATGTGAATAATACCTCTGAGAGTCATGTATTTAAATATGAAACATTGTACTTGCTTTGTATAATATCAAGCAGTTAGATATAAACAATATTTTTTGCAGCCGATTATTAATAAATTCAGAAATAATTCTGTAACAAGAGGACATGCTAATATGTGGGATGTCAGATTGCGAGATTAAAGCTAATAAGCTAATTATAAAGTCCTTGCTTGCACAGTTAACTTTTGCACAGCTATTCAGTGTAATAGATTCTGTCTGCTTAAGCCCCTTCTATAGCGGGGGCTAGATTAATGTTTAACTGACTTGTTTCACTAACATAGCACAACATCTGATCTCAGAATAGAACACACATTTACAAGCTATTGGCAATCAACAGTTATCATAGAGAGTAAGCGGTTAAAAAATGAGAATATGAACTCTCTGAAGCCATACCCCTGACACGTTTCACTCACGCTTCCACAGAGGGGTTACAAGCCGGCTGTTTGGTAAATCTATTTACTGGTTCATAAGTCCCACCTTGTGTGTGGGATTGGATGATCATGAGGAATTATCTTGATTCTGATAGGTAGGATTGCATGTCAATCATGTTTAAGCATCCAATGGGGATACATTTTTCATTTGTAGCCTTATGCTATACTCTGTTACATGTTGCAAACATATGCATGTTGGTTGCAATAATATATGTTACTTTGCAAACTTTTATGCATGTGGGTTACGATGATATATGTTACTTTATCAGGAAGTTCTTTATGTTACTGCTGAAGTTCTAAATATTCTTATTATACATACATTCACGTGTTGTGTGCATTCTGTATTATACCACAGAGATATTGTTTGGTAATTGGACCATATGCAGGGTTTTTGCAGTCTGTTTATTACAGGTTGGTATTTGTAATGAAGGTATTGAATACATAAAGTTAGTATTTCTCTAGGGTTAAGTGGGTTGTTTATACATTTCTAGGGCAATAGATACCAGTGCTGTTTTGAAGAGGAAATTAGTTTAATTTAGTTCACATTAGTATGTGTAGATTTTAAGGGTGCAGGAATAAATGTTTCCAAATATTATGTGAAAGTCCGTTTCTATGAATTTGTTACTTAGTTAGTGAAACAAGTCAGTTAAACGTTAATCTATGAAGTACAATAGGGGAATGGTTAAGGTGTATGCACTGTTATTCATAAAAATGTAAAGAGTCTTAGTTGTTAATGGTAACTTGTAAATAAGTCCTTGTAAGGCAAAAGTTAGGCTGTTTATAGAGATAGAGATGTGACGGTGTTCCCCCAAACAACCCCCACAATATTATTCACAAGGGACCACACCCAGACATCCGTATATAGAATAAAATAAATTGACTCACCACTATTCAGTCTCTTGGAGAAATGCTTCCTCAGATTTGGATGCTGTATCCAGTGTTAATGTGAACAGTTAAGCCATGTAATCCAGGTATCCTTCTTTTCTGCCTACTAGTTTTACTTTTGAGGCCATAAAAAACGTCCACCTGAATCCCTTGGAAGAAAAGACAGTCCAATGCAGTGTGCCGCTAGCTCACCAACCGCAGTTAGTATCCAAATCCTGTGCTCACTGTTTGGCCAAATGATAAGCTAAGCTTCAGAAAAAATGTATAACAGGAGCACCAGGTATGTGGATAAAACATTAACTTTATTAGAACATAAAGGGTATCTTAACCCCTGGGTAAGAACATACATATATAATAGTCAAACAGATGAAAAAAAGGCTGACTGGTTTCGCTGTTGCCTTACTCCTAGCCTGCTTAGTAGGAAGTTAGAAATAGATTGTTAGTAATCACATATGTATAGGTAAATCAATAGGAAAATTTCAGCTGTAATTGAAAGAAGGGTTGAATGATTAAAGCTGAAGGGAATACTAATTAGGGGTGTGAGTTCCTGAACCAATAGGATTTCAGATGATGGCTTTTAAATCAGGGAACTGCTAGACAGTTTTAAGCAGGCTAGGAGTAAGGCAACAGCCGAAACCGGTCAGCCTTTTTTTCATCTGTTTGACTATTATATATGTATGTTCTTACCCAGGGGTTAAGATACCCTTTATGTTCTAATAAAGTTAATGTTTTATCCATATACCTGGTGCTCCTGTTATACATTTTTTCTGAAATGTTAATCTAGCCCCCACTATAGAAGGGGCTTAAGCAGACAGAATCTATTACACTGAATAGCTGTGCAAGCAAGGACTTTCTAATTACAGATAGAGTATTAGCTTTAATCTCGCAATCTGACATCACACATATTAACAGGTCCTCTTGTTACAGCATTAATTCTGAATTTATTAATAGCCGACTGCCAAAAATATTGTTTGTATCTAACTGCTTGATATTATACAAACCAAGTACAATGTTTCATATTTAAATACATGACTCTCAGAGGTATTATTCACATACCTATGCTATATATTGATATCGAGAGAGTTCAAGCAGACAGAATCTATTACACTGAGCAGCTATGCTAAAGTCAACTGTGCAAGCAAGGACTTTAAAATTACAGATAGAGTATTAGCTAGATCAGGGGTCGCCAACTTTTCAGACTAGTTATGTACATACTGTACATAACTAGTATAACCATAGCTAAGTTTACATTATGTATATATTTACACATTTTTAAGAATTAGTTTTCGGAATTAACTAACTGAATGACAGAACTGAGAGAATACTTCCAAATGACAGATGAAGGGTGAGTGTCAACTTTTGAGCTGGAAACAGAGAGGCAGAAAGTGGGAAAAAAGAATGATGCTTAAAAGGACCACAAGACTTCCAAGTTACCTCCCCAGTTAGTAATTATTCAAAACTTATGATCATGGAAAGATCATGGAAAAACATTGGGAGTCATAAATTAAGTTTATATCCGAAAGCTCTTAATATGAATGTGAGCTAACCACGACTGATGTTACTGGTAATTACTATAATACTGGTGGGATATGGCTGATCTGCTGGATTGCAATTACTGGAATTCAGGTGGAATAGCTTTGTGCACGGGGAAATTATTAGAATGAAAAATAATTCATATTTAATTTTAAAAACAGAAAATGGAGGGGAGGAAGACAAACAGTGATTTAAGTCCATCTGAAGGAATTAGGAGAACTACTACAAAAAGTTTTAGTAGCAGTTATGATTGTCTTATATGTGTGCGCCTGTGTGCAAACACTGGCTTAATATCTACCAAATGACAATGGTCTTAGTAGTATTTGTATTTCTATGTCTATGTTTATATAAAGAAATGTATAGAAAAAAACGTTTTTTAGTTTTTAAAGAATTTTCATAGAATAATATCTTAAAATTATTAAGTTCTAATTCAAAAATAAAAATAAAAAATAATAATAAAAAAATATACAAAGATTATTGGTTAAAAATAATATTCTTTTATTAGAATCAATATAAAACAGTCAGTCGAAATTGCTTAATCTTAAAGTGGTTATGTGAGAAAGTTGGTACCAACCAATTGTATTGAGGTGTAGCTAAAATTAGTATACGATATATGTGTGTAAAAACAGTGTATAAAATTAGCAAGTCCAGTTTATACCTTGGTAGGTATTTAAAAATACTTTTTGTAAAAGATTTGGCTTTTCGCTCATAAAATGCACCAAAGGTAGAAAATAGGGTATTATTGGTAGAAATAAAGTTGTTAGAGATCGTTGTTGAAGACAACTATTGACACCTGGTTCAACAATAGGTGTTTATTTTCAGCCTTTTTGAAATAAGCCTTTTTGTGATATGACCAAAAGATTTAGGCTAGGTGTTTGAGCCGTTTTCTGTATGTCACAGTAATTATATCACAATAGTTATTGAACACTTAGCTTGTCTTTTGCGATATTATTAATCAACAGACTTTGAATAAGGTACCTTATTTGCAGTTCCAAGTCATATAAGAAGGTTTTTGCGTGTCCAAATGAGGTATAGATGAGAAACTTTCTTTGTCCTTTCAAAGTTTCTAGGAGCGCTTGTTGCAGCGTGTATGTCTCCTGTGAACGTTGCCTCTATCACTTCAGACAAGAAGAAGAGGATGCGCTTGAAAGAAGACTTCACCGCCTAGAACAGGACCTTCTCCGCCGGACTTTAGGAACCTTGAGTACCAACCTGGGGGTTAGACTTAGGATTTTTTAAGGTTTTTTTGGGGGGATTTGTTTTATTTAGATTAGGGATGGGCAGAAAATGAGCTAAATGCCCTTTTAAGAGCAATGCACAAACAAATGCCCTTTTCAGGGCAATGGGTAGTTTAGGTTTTTTTAGTGTTAGGTTATTTTATTTGGGGGGGTTTGGTGGGTGTGGGGGTTTACTGTTAGGGGGGCTTTGTGTATTTTCTTGAAAAAGAGCTGATAATCCTGGGGCAATGCCCTGCAAAAAGCACTTTTAAGGGCTACTGGTAGTTTATTCTTAGAGTACGGGGTGTTTTTATTTTGGGGGTCTTTTTTATTTTCATAGGGATTAGGTTTAATTTTGTTAAATTTGAGAAATTGATTTTTAGTTTCTGTAATGTTAGCCTTTTTTATTTCTTGTAAACTTTTTTTTTTTTTATAACTTTAGAATATATTAGTTTAGGTCATTTGGGTTTATTTAATGGCGTGTTCGGTTAGGGGTTGTTAGGTTAGGGGGTGTTAGGTTAGTGTACTGTACTTAGTTATTTAAATAGTTATTTGTCTTGTGGGTTTGGGTGGTTTAAAGGGTTAATAAGTTAAATAGGTTTATTGGGATGTAGGGGTTTTGCGGTTGAGGGGTTAATAGGGTAAATAGGTTGATTGCGATGTAGGGGTTTTGTGGTTTAGGGATCAATAAGTTAAATAGGTTAAGTGCGATGTGGGGGTTTTGCGGTTTAGGGGTTAATAGGGTAAATAGGTTTATTGTGATGTGGGGGTTTTGCGGTTTAGGGGTAAATAGGTTTATTGTGATGTGGGGGTTTTGCGGTTTAGGGGTAAATAGGTTTATTGCGATGTGGGGTTTTTGCGGTTTAGTGGTTAATAAGGTAAATAGGTTTATTGCAATGTGGGCTTTTTGCGGTTTAGGGGTTAATAGGGTGAATAGGTTTATTGCGATGTGGGGGTTTTGCGGTTTAGGGGTTAATAGGGTAAATAGGTTTATTGCAATGTGGGGGTTTTGTGGTTTAGGAGTTAATACTTCGTCTAGGATTTTTTTTTGTTATATTATGTGCGGGTGGTGTTTTTTTTTTTTCAATGCTTGATGCGGGCTGTTATTTTTTTTTTTTAAAAAAATACTTTAATGTGCGCGATTAGGTGTTGCTTTTGTAATGCTCCATTTGCCTTCACTGCATCCCGTTGGATTTCGAAAATGGCAGGTTCGGTGGATTCTTTCACCACCCTGCCATTTCCGGAATTCACCTGGATGCAACTTCACTGCATCCAGGTGAATTCTTTTGTCCTCGCGCTGCCAACATTCCATTGCGGATGCATGCGCAACTGCCGATGGCGACGGACATTACAAACACAATTATAGTATAGATGTTAATAAGTATCTTCCATATATACATGCATTAAATCTTTAAGAATGTAACATCAAACGGTAGATTTAGATCGGTAAAAATGAAGAGATTACTTTGCTTAAATCATTTGCAAAACATACCGTTAACATACCAATATACAAATATATGCATTCAGAAGCAAATTGTATCCAAACAAAAAGACATCGTACATTTAAGTATTTGATATGATTGTTAACCCCTTGTATTATTCATTTTGTTTTATTCTATGTAATAGCTGATCAAATGTTTTAACATTGGGGGAATGACAGGTGTTTTAATAGAAATCTGTTCTATGCGCCAGACAGTGGCATTGTGCAACTTTAGTGACTGCTAGCTATGACAGTACAATTGTCATATACACAAATTTCTTCTGATGGACTGTTTGGTACCCCCTATTTTCTAACCTAGTTTAGAAAGTGTTGGTTTGTTAATATCTCAAAAACAATTTTCACCACAACATCGTAACGTACAAATTGCAAACTTCTGGGGTGTGGCCAAGTGGCAGCCATGTAAGGTCATGAAAAAATCAGCCGATTATTGATGGAGAAGTGAATCATCCATTCAGCACAACTATATAGGGCTCTCTAGAAACTCATGCTTAATCATTTGATACCATTAATGATGAACTTATGTTATGTAAAGTCATGATCTGGACCATTGAACATTTAGATGGCAACCACATAACCACCTCTCAGTTGCGGCTGGACTACCATTATTTTTGTATCCATACATCATACCACTAAAATCTGAGCCACACAAACATATCTGCAGCTGGGCTAGAGATCTGGGAAAGACACATGGGAGCGGCATGTGCAACTGTTGATTGATCAACTTTTTCAAAATCTGGAACAGAGCTTACTATCGACACTAAATTCTCTTATGCTGGTGCAGCGACTGGATATGACAGTTCCTGATGTACCTCCACTATAGCTCCCTGATGAAAACTGTGCAGACAATTCATCCATGAAGATAAAGCCTGATATCTCTCCAGGTAATCACTGCCTTGAGACTTCTGCACCAAAGCTACACTGTGGTCTAGTGCTCCATTGGGAAAACCCTGACTTACAAATAAAAGAGACTTACACCATACAGTTTAAAGATACCCCTAAGTGCCTACTAATTTGGCAGCCATTCTTTTGTTCAGGACAAGTGCTACAAAGAGTATTGCCTTCCTCCCAGATTGGTGTGGAATAGAGCAGAATACACTGCGTTTCTAAGACTTTGTCTCCTGTCCCCAAGTCTTCTTGGCAGCTTACTCTGTAATGTTATGGACAGTAGAAGACTCTCTTGGCATGTTTGGGGAATAAATGACAATTTGAGATCTGATGCACTATTTTCTTAACTTTATTCTTGCCTGATGGAGATGTTATTATGTTAAGATTGCATAATGCCATGTATACCCTTATGCATCGCCCTTGGGGACATAATATCCCTACTGGCGCAACTGTTATTGAACATTTGTTTTTATTACCATTTTTTCTAATTTGAAAGTGCTGGAAGCTACTGTATTTTGAGACAATACCTGGCACAAGCATGGTCAACAGTTAGTCTAATAATAACAATACGTTATTTCCCACATCTCTTGATGTTTTTCTGTATGTTCATTGTGGTGTATGGTGAAATCAATGTTTGTGGGCTACCAATTTCCCAAGAGTGAGACTATAAATTATGAGGAGGAACCTGGAACTGCACTAACATTGCTTTCCCCTTTTATAGTAGTATTTTATGTTTTTCTCTCTTCATTTAATGACTAATATTTTTATTTTTTACATCCACGCTGGCATTTGCAATTATTTATGAGGAAAAACAATCAGAAGGATAGGAGGAGGGTAGAAGAAAAAAGGGAGAAATAAACATGTTTCTTAACATACACTCAGTTTCCTAAGTTAACCCCTGTGTGGCTGGCAGTGTCAAAAGTTAGGGGTCTTAATATCTCCCATAACCTTATGCTTAAGCTTGCATATGCTGAGTGCCTCCCTGTCTGCGGCCGGGTCAGCGAGGCACTACATCTTGTAACAGATATTTAGGAGAAGATAGAAGTGGCCCATAATTATACTCCATGGGGACTCTCTTTAACGGATTTCATAGACGGTACTTCCCTACATCAGTCTTATAAGTTAATGCTAATACAAACTGCTGCAATATAACAAAAGCAAGTGCCATTTAGTTCTCTGTTGCGGAACATAGGGACCATGTTCTTATAACAGGGTAAGGCAGCTCACGCGATCACCAATCTACCATGACATAATACCTCCTATAGTTTTTTTAAGTGATAATTCTTGCATATTATATAAATATAGTCTCCAGTTAATTGTAGGTGCAATATCATTTATTTATAACTAGAAAATATCATTGGTGGTTTTATATAACATTGGTCAGTGACCATCAAAGATAGATATCGACGCACTGTACTACTCCTCTATAATATAGTATTTTGACATTTGTCTCTAAATACTCTGGCCTCTAACTCCTATTTTATTTTACAGTTTCAGATTCGCCCCACTATTCTAGTTATACCCAATAGTGTTATTTTGTCTTCCCCCCTATACAGAGATGTGGCCTAGACATATGAGCCCTAGGACTTACCTCGTTATTATAAAGGTGGTTATGGTGATGATTAAATATACTCATTGGGCTGGTCACAAGTTTTGTTAATCTCAGTTCTAATAGTGACTAGAAACGACCACACTTTACTATAACCCTCCTATTGGTCATTGCTTTGTTCACCATGGAGCTGCCCATAGTGCCTATAACTATTTTACATTACCCCACTTACTAGTTTATAGTCTTCTGGACTCATATGATTATATCCAGAGACTTATCGTACGGTTATCTCAGACATACCACTGTTAATACAGATTTATTCAACATATTTCCATTCCTATCGTTTTACTATTTTACTACTGTATTATATATCATATCTCTCTTTACTAATTAATATGCTATCATATTTAACTTGAGAGTTTCCTAAAATAGTTTAAAGAAAAAGAAAAAATAATGAAAAAACTGACGCCTAGATTTAGAGTTTGGCATTAGCCATAAAAAGCAGTGTTAAGGGGTCCTAACGCTGCTTTTGGCCGCCCACTGGTATTTAGAGTCAGGCAGGAAAGGGTCTAACGCTCACCTCCCTACCGCGATTCCAGGCTACCGCAGATCCCCTTACGCCAATTGTGTATCCTATCTTTTCAATGGGATCTGCCTAATGCCAGTATTTGGAGTCTTGGGAGAAGTGAGCGGTAGACCCTCTACCGACAAGACTCCTACCGCCAAAAAAAGTCAGTAGTTAAGAGCTTTATGGGCTAACGTGTGAATATAAAGCTCTTAACTACTGTGCTCTAAGGTACACTAACACCCATAAACTACCTATGTACCCCTAAACCGAGGCCCCCCCCCACATCGCCGCCACTCTAATAACAAATTTTAACCCCTAATCTGCCGACCGGACACTGCCGCCACCTACATTATACCTATAAACCCCTAATCTGCTGCCTCTAACATCGCCGACCCCTATATTATATTTATTAACCCCTAATCTGCCGCTATCTACCTACACTTATTAACCCCTAATCTGCAGACCGGACCTCGCCGCCACTATAATAAATGTACTAACCCCTAAATCGCTGCACTCCCGCCTCGCAAACCCTAGAATAAATATTATTAACCCCTAATCTGCCCTCCCTAACATCGTCGCCACCTACCTACAATTATTAACCCCTAATCTCCCGCCCGCACCATCGCTGCTACTATAATAAAGTTATTAACCCCTAAACCTAACTCTAAAACTAACCCTAACACCCCCTAACATAAATATAATTTATATTAAACGAAATAATATTCCTAAAATTAACTAAATTATTCATATTTAAAACTAAATACTTACCTATAAAATAAACCCTAAGGCGCCTAGATTTGGAGTTTGGCAGTAGAAGGGCTGTTAACGCTCCACAGGCTTTTTTCTGGCCGCACCATAAATTTAACTCTGGTATCGAGAGTTCAAACAAATGCTGCGTTAGGCTCCAAAAAAGGAGCGTAGAGCATTTTTACCGCAAATGCAACTCTCGATACCAGAGTTGCTTACGGACGCGGCCAGCCTCAAAAACGTGCTCGTGCACGATATCCCCATAGGAAACAATGGGGCTGTTTGAGCTGAAAAAAAACCTAACACCTGCAAAAAAGCAGCGTTCAGCTCCTAACGCAGCCCCATTGTTTCCTATGGGGAAACACTTCCTACGTCTGCACCTAACACTCTAACATGTACCCCGAGTCTAAACACCCCTAACCTTACACTTATTAACCCCTAATCTGCCGTTCCCGCTATCGCTGACCCCTGCATATTTTTTTTAACCCCTAATCTGCCGCTCCGTAAACCGCCGCAACCTACGTTATCCCTATGTACCCCTAATCTGCTGCCCTAACATCGCCGACCCCTATATTATATTTATTAACCCCTAATCTGCCCCCCACAACGTCGCCGACACCTGCCTACACTTATTAACCCCTAATCTGCCGAGCGGACCTGAGCGCTACTATAATAAAGTTATTAACCCCTAATCCGCCTCACTAACCCTATCATAAATAGTATTAACCCCTAATCTGCCCTCCCTAACATCGCCGACACCTAACTTCAATTATTAACCCCTAATCTGACGACCGGAGCTCACCGCTACTATAATAAATGGATTAACCCCTAAAGCTAAGTCTAACCCTAACACTAACACCCCCCTAAATTAAATATAATTTAAATCTAACGAAATAAATTAACTCTTATTAAATAAATTATTCCTATTTAAAGCTAAATACTTACCTGTAAAATAAACCCTAATATAGCTACAATATAAATTATAATTATATTATAGCTATTTTAGGATTTATATTTAGTTTACAGGCAACTTGGTAATTATTTTAACCAGGTACAATAGCTATTTAATAGTTACCTAGTTAAAATAATAACAAATTTACCTGTAAAATAAATCCTAACCTAAGATATAATTAAACCTAACACTACCCTATCAATAAATTAATTAAATAAACTACCTACAATTACCTACAATTAACCTAACACTACACTATCAATAAATTAATTAAACACAATTCCTACAAATAAATACAATTAAATAAACTAGCTAAAGTACAAAAAATAAAAAAGAACTAAGTTACAAAAAATAAAAAAATATTTACAAACATAAGAAAAATATTACAACAATTTTAAACTAATTACACCTACTCTAAGCCCCCTAATAAAATAACAAAGCCCCCCAAAATAAAAAATTCCCTACCCTATTCTAAATTAAAAAAGTTACAAGCTCTTTTACCTTACCAGCCCTGAACAGGGCCCTTTGCGGGGCATGCCCCAAGAATTTCAGCTCTTTTGCCTGTAAAAAAAAACATACAATACCCCCCCCCAACATTACAACCCACCACCCACATACCCCTAATCTAACCCAAACCCCCCTTAAATAAACCTAACACTAAGCCCCTGAAGATCTTCCTACCTTGTCTTCACCATCCAGGTTCACCGATCCGTCCTGAAGAGCTCCTCCGATGTCCTGATCCAAGCCGAAGCGGGGGGCTGAAGAGGTCCATGATCCGGTCAAAGTCTTCATCCAAGCGGGGCAGAAGAGGATCTTCCATCCGATTGAAGTCTTCATCCAGGCGGCATCTTCTATGGTCTTCTATCCGGAGCGAAGCGGCAGGATCCTGAAGACCTCCAGCGCGGAACATCCATCCGGCCCGACGACTGAATGACGAATGACTGTTCCTTTAAGGGACGTCATCCAAGATGGCGTCCCTCGAATTCCGATTGGCTGATAGGATTCTATCAGCCAATCGGAATTAAGGTAGGAATTTTCTGATTGGCTGATGGAATCAGCCAATCAGAATCAAGTTCAATCCGATTGGCTGATCCAATCAGCCAATCAGATTGAGCTCGCATTCTATTGGCTGTTCCGATCAGCCAATAGAATGCGAGCTCAATCTGATAGGCTGATTGGATCAGCCAATCGGATTGAACTTGATTCTGATTGGCTGATTCCATCAGCCAATCAGAAAATTCCTACCTTAATTCCGATTGGCTGATAGAATCCTATCAGCCAATCGGAATTCAAGGGACGCCATCTTGGATGACATCCCTTAAAGGAACAGTCATTCGTCGTTCAGTCGTCGGGCCGGATGGATGTTCCGCGCTGGAGGTCTTCAGGATCCTGCCGCTTCGCTCCGGATAGAAGACCATAGAAGATGCCGCCTGGATGAAGACTTCAATCGGATGGAAGATCCTCTTCTGCCCCGCTTGGATGAAGACTTTGACCAGATCATGGACCTCTTCAGCCCCCCGCTTGGGCTTGGATCAGGACATCGGAGGAGCTCTTCAGGACGGATCGGTGAACCTGGATGGTGAAGACAAGGTAGGAAGATCTTCAGGGGCTTAGTGTTAGGTTTATTTAAGGGGGGTTTGGGTTAGAATAGGGGTATGTGGGTGGTGGGTTGTAATGTTGGGGGGGGTATTGTATGTTTTTTTTTACAGGCAAAAGAGCTGAAATTCTTGGGGCATGCCCCGCAAAGGGCCCTGTTCAGGGCTGGTAAGGTAAAAGAGCTTTTACCTTTTTTAATTTAGAATAGGGTAGGGCATTTTGTTATTTTGGGGGTCTTTGTTATTTTATTAGGGGGCTTAGAGTAGGTGTAATTAGTTTAAAATTGTTGTAATATTTTTCTTATGTTTGTAAATATTTTTTTATTTTTTGTAACTTAGTTCTTTTTTATTTTTTGTACTTTAGCTAGTTTATTTAATTGTATTTATTTGTAGGAATTGTGTTTAATTAATTTATTGATAGTGTAGTGTTAGGTTAATTGTAGGTAATTGTAGGTAGTTTATTTAATTAATTTATTGATAGGGTAGTGTTAGGTTTAATTATATCTTAGGTTAGGATTTATTTTACAGGTAAATTTGTTATTATTTTAACTAGGTAACTATTAAATAGCTATTGCACCTGGTTAAAATAATTACCAAGTTGCCTGTAAAATAAATATAAATCCTAAAATAGCTACAATGTAATTATAATTTATATTGTAGCTATATTAGGATGTATTTTACAGGTAAGTATTTAGCTTTAAATAGGAATAATTTATTTAATAAGAGTTAATTTATTTCGTTAGATTTAAATTATATTTAATTTAGGGGGGTGTTAGTGTTAGGGTTAGACTTAGCTTTAGGGGTTAATCCATTTATTTTAGTAGCGGTGAGCTCCGGTCGTCAGATTAGGGGTTAATAATTGAAGTTAGGTGTCGACGATGTTAGGGAGGGCAGATTAGGGGTTAATACTATTTATGATAGGGTTAGTGAGGCGGATTAGGGGTTAATACATTTATTATAGTAGCGCTCAGGTCCGCTCGGCAGATTAGGGGTTAATAAGTGTAGGCAGGTGGAGGCGACGTTGAGGGGGGCAGATTAGGGGTTAATAAATATAATATAGGGGTCGGCGGTGTTAGGGGCAGCAGATTAGGGGTACACAAGTATAACGTAGGTGGCGGTCGGCAGATTAGGGGTTAAAAAATTTAAATCGAGTGGCGGCGATGTGGGGGGACCTCGGTTTAGGGGTACATAGGTAGTTTATGGGTGTTAGTGTACTTTAGGGTACAGTAGTTAAGAGCTTTATGAACCGGCATTAGCCCAGAAAGCTCTTAACTCCTGCTATTTTCCGGCGGCTGGAGTTTTGTCGTTAGAGCTCTAACGCTCACTTCAGAAACGACTCTAAATACCAGCGTTAGAAAGATCCCATTGAAAAGATAGGATACGCAATTGACGTAAGGGGATCTGCGGTATGGAAAAGTCGCGGCTGAAAAGTGAGCGTTAGACCCTTTAATCACTGACTCCAAATACCGGCGGTAGCCTAAAACCAGCGTTAGGAGCCTCTAACGCTGGTTTTCACGGCTAACGCCAAACTCCAAATCTAGGCCTAATATAGCTACAATGTAATTAATTATTACATTGTAGCTATTTTCGGATTTATAATTATTTTACAGGCAACTTTGTATTTATTTTAACTAGGTACAATAGCTATTAAATAGTTAATAACTATTTAATAGCTACCTAGTTAAAATAAATACAAAATTACCTGTAAAATTAATCCTAACCTAAGTTACAATTAAACCTAACACTACACTAACATTAAATTAATTAAATAAATTACCTACAATTACCTAAAATAAAATAGACTATTCTATAATACAAAAAAACAAACAAACACTAAATTACAAAAAATAAAAAAGAATTACAAGCAGGCAACTTTGTATTTATTTTAACTAGGTACAATAGCTATTAAATAGTTAATAACTATTTCATAGCTACCTAGTTAAAATAAATACAAAATTACCTGTAAAATAAATCCTAACCTAAGTTACAATTAAACCTATCACTGCACTAACATTAAATTAATTAAATAAATTACCTACAATTACCTAAAATAAAATACAATAAAATAAACAATTCTATAATACAAAAAACAAACAAACACTAAATTACAAAAAATAGAAAAGAATTACAAGCAGTTTAAACTAATTACACCTAATCTAAACCCCCTAATAAAATAAAAAAGCCCCCCAAAATAAAAAATTCCCTACCCTATTCTAAAATACAAAAGTAATCAGCTCTTTTACCAGCCCTTAAAAGGGCTTTTTGCGGGGCCTTGCCCCAAAGTAATCAGCTCTTTTGCATGAAAATAAAAATACAATACCCACCCCCAACATTACAACCCACCACCCACATACCCCTACTCTAACCCACCCAAACCCCCCTTAAAAAACTACCCCCTGAAGATCTCCCTACCTTGAGTCACCTTCACCCAGCCGAGCCAAATTCTTCATCCAAGTGGAGCAAGAAGATGTACTCCATCCAGTAGAAGTCTTGATCCAAGCGGCAAAGAAGAGGTCCTCCATCTGGGCGAAGTCTTGATCCAAGCAGCAAAGAAGAGGTCTTCCATCCGGGCGATGTCTTCTTCCAAGCGGCATCTTCTATCTTCTTTGTTCCGGATCCATCTTCATCCCGCCGATGAGATCAGCCAATCAGATTTTTTTCTACCTTAATTCCGATTGGCTGATAGAATTCTATCAGCCAATCGGAATTGAAGGGACACCATCTTGGATGACATTCCTTAAAGGAACCTTCATTCGTCGTTAGTCCATCGGGGAAGGAGGATGTTCCGCGTCAGCGGGATGAAGATGGATCCGGAAGAAAGAAAATAGAAGATGCCGCTTGGAAGAAGACATCGCCCGGATGGAAGACCTCTTCTTTGCTGCTTGGATCAAGACTTCACCCGGATGGAGGACCTCTTCTTTGCCGCTTGGATCAAGACTTCTACCGGATGGAGGACATCTTCTTGCTCCGCTTGGATGAAGAATTCGGCTCGGCTGGGTGAAGACGACTCAAGGTAGGGAGATCTTCAGGGGGTTAGTGATAAGTTTTTTTAAGGGGGGTTTGGGTGGGATAGAGTAGGGGTGGGTAGTGGGTGGTGGGTTGTAATGTTGGGGGGTATTGTATTTTTATTTTCATGCAAAAGAGCTGATTACTTTGGGGCAAGGCCCCGCAAAAAGCCCTTTTAAGGGCTGGTAAAAGAGCTGATTACTTTTGTATTTTAGAATAGGGTAGGGAATTTTTTATTTTGGGGGGCTTTTTATTTTATTAGGGGGTTTAGATTAGGTGTAATTAGTTTAAACTGCTTGTAATTCTTTTCTATTTTTTGTAATTTAGTGTTTGTTTGTTTTTTGTATTATAGAATTGTTTATTTTATTGTATTTTATTTTAGGTAATTGTAGGTAATTTATTTAATTAATTTAATGTTAGTGTAGTGATAGGTTTAATTGTAACTTAGGTTAGGATTTATTTTACAGGTAATTTTGTATTTATTTTAACTAGGTAGCTATGAAATAGTTATTAACTATTTAATAGCTATTGTACCTAGTTAAAATAAATTCAAAGTTGCCTGTAAAATAAATATAAATCCTAAAATAACTACAATGTAATAATTAATTACATTGTAGCTATATTAGGGTTTAATTTATAGGTAAGTATTTAGTTTTAAATAGGAATAATTTAGTTAATTTTAGGAATATTATTTCGTTTAATATAACTTATATTTATGTTAGGGTTAGGTTTAGGGGTTAATAACTTTATTATAGTAGCAGCGACGGTGCGGGCGGGAGATTAGGGGTTAATAATTGTAGGTAGGTGGCGGCGATGTTAGGGAGGGCAGATTAGGGGTTAATACTATTTATTCTAGGGTTTGCAAGGTGGGAGTGCGGCGGTTTAGGGGTTAATACATTTATTATAGTGGCAGCGAGGTCCGGTCAGTAGATTAGGGGTTAATAAGTGTAGGTAGGTAGCGGCGACGTTGGGGGTGCAGATTAGGGGGTAATAAATATAATATAGGGGTCGGCAGTGTTAGGGGCAGCAGATTAGGGGTTCATAAGTATAATGTAGGTTGCGGCGGTGTACGGAGCGGCAGATTAGGGGTTAATAATATAATGCAGGTGTCAGTGGTAGCGGGGGCGGGAGATTAGGGGTTAATAAGTGTAAGGTTAGGGGTGTTTAGGCTCGGGGTACATGTTAGGGTGTTAGGTGCAGAATTAGAAAGTGTTTCCCCATAGGAAACAATGGGGCTGCGTTAGGAGCTGAACGCTGCTTTTTTGCAGCCCAAAATGCACCATTATTTCCTATGGGGATATTGTGCACGAGCACGTTTTGCCAGCTTACCGCTACCGTAAGCAACGCTGGTATTGAGGGTTGAAGTGGAGCTAAGTTAGGCTCAACGCTCCCTTTCTTGAGCCTAACGCAGCCACTCAGACAACTCTAAATACCAGCGTTGTTGGAAGGGTGCGTTGGCAAAAAAAGCAGCGTTAGCTACGCAGCTTTTTACCGACAAAACTCTAAATCTAGCCGTGAGGTTGTTATGTGGAACCCAAAAGTGGTCTCTTCACATTAAAGGGACACTGAACCCAATTTTTTTCTTTTATGATTCAGATAGAGCATGCAATTTTAAGCAAATTTCTAATTTACTCCTATTATCAATTTTTCTTCATTCTCTTGCTATCTTTATTTGAAAAAGAAGGCATCTAAGCTTTTTTGGGGGGTTCAGACTATGGACAGCACTTTTTTTATTGGTGGATGAATTTATCCACCAATCAGTAAGGACAACCCAGGTTGTTCACCAAAAAATGGGCTGGCATCTAAACTTACATTCTTGCATTTCAAATAAAGATAGCAAGAGAATGAAAAAAATTTGATAATAGGAGTAAATTAGAAAGTTGCTTAAAATGTCATGCTCTATCCGAATCACGAAAGAAAAAAATTGGGTCCAGTGTCCCTTTAAGATACCTTCTATCATTCCAATTACTATCTAAATGTAAAAGGTCCAAGAACAGCCTTCTAAATCCTTTATGGAGGGTTTATAGAACGAAAAGGCATTAAGCATTAATTTTAGTTACCAGTGTTCAAATTTGTGCTTCAATTTTGAAACATATAACACTTTGAAAATCGTATTGCTATTATGTTTGACATTGTCACTGCATTGTATCTCTATGTCATTATGTAATTACTCTAATTTTGTTCTTTTTTGCAGAAATTTTTGGACGTCTAGATAAAAACCTCAATAAAAATATTATATAAAATTAAAAATTGCAAACTGCCTATGTATTTGTATCATGCCCTCCTCATAGCCACAAGCTACAAGTTAAAGGGATGGTAAAGTCAATAATATTTTGATTTGTGTGTGTGTTTTTTATGGACGTTCATATGGTGAGGGGAAAAAAAGTGGTTCAGTGTCCCTTTAAACCTTTGTGTTACTGTCAATAATAAAGCAGTGGAAGGTAATTTTATTAGTTACAGAGCAAATAGTCTTTAAAGGGACATAATATTCCAAAATGTTCTTTGTTCTATTTAAAAGAAAGTAATTTCCAAATGTATTTAAGTGCTATTTTTAATGGATATTTCTGTGGTAAATAAACCAACTTTGGTTTGATTTTCTGTTAGTTTTACTTAACATATTGTGTGTATGTGTGTATATATGCATGTTTATGGGCTCCATGTACTAAGCAGTCAATTCATCCGTCATTGTAGACGCGGATAAACTCGCCGTTACTCGCCGCGGGCGAAATGGTGTCCGCTGTCGCTATGTACTAATAATCCCCCAATAAATAGATCTAGCCCGCCGCGAGCAGTGGCGGAATATTGATAAATTTGACGCCTCGCTCGCCGCGACTAAGCTGATGTACTTAACTTCCAGTTGAATTGTCTGGCCAATTATTAACATGTGACATGCAAGGTGTCACGAACATCATAGTAGTCGCGGGAATAGAATTTTGCTCCTATAAAAGTTCAACTTATCTAAACAACTTTATTATTGTTCAAAATTTTTGGAAGAGTGATTACAGAGCGTTATTTTTGTAATATTTATTTACAATTTGGATATGGATTCATCTGGATCTGAAACCACTTCAAAATCCAAGAATCCTCACTTTTCGCATCAGCAATTATCCCCCTGGTTGTTCGGTGAGCTTCATTGAAACGTACTTGACTGGTCTGTGGGTTGTTATAAGGAGTCAACAGACATTCTGTACATGAGTAGCCTCCATCTCCTAATAGAAGATATAATAAATATAAATATTAATATAAAAATAATTATAAAGATTGACAACTATACAATACAAATTTAAAATATAGATTACTCTTTAATTACAGTCGACAAATTGGGCGCAATTTATGTACATAGAAATGAGAGACAAATTAGACGCCAGTTATGCTGTAAGTACAATGCTGAAATTACTGCCTTTTATATATGTCTAGACTGGCGTCTAGAGTGACTTTCCTATTGTTTTGTACCTTGCCCGCCACCTAAAAGGTGGCGAGGCAAAAATAACGAGGTGGGAGCGGAAATTGTCGCGAGCGGACAAATAGATTTTTTAGTACATTCGTTTTTGGCGAGTTGGTGGTCAAATGTGTCTAATTACAGTGAAAAATGGAGAGGTAGCGAGGTTTGGCGGATAAGTACGCTCGCAATTTTAAAGATGCGAGTTTGAACATAGTTGACGACTTTGTACATATCAGTTTGCGAGTTTTGACGCGAGATTTGTTGCGGGTAGCTCGCTGACTGCTTAGTACATGGATGTGTATATGTGTATGTTTATGTGTATGTTTATGTGTATATGTGTATGTTTATGTGTATGTGTGTATGTTAATGTGGTATATGTGTATATGTACTGTATGTGTGGGTGTGTATCAATGTGTGTGTATGTGTAGTATGAGTGTATGTATGTGTGTGTGTCTGTATGGTTGTGTATGTATGTATGTATGTGTATGTAGGTATTTGTGTATGTTTATGTGGTACATCTATATGTACTGTATGTGTATCAATGTGTTTGTATGTTTGTGTGTGTCTGTATGGTTTTGTATGTATGTATGTGTTTGTATGTTAATGTGGTATGTGTGTATGTAGGTATTTGTGCATGTTTATGTGGTACGTCTATATGTACTCTTTGTGTATATGTTAGTGTGTGTGTATGTATAGTTGTGTATGTATGTTTATGTGTCTGTGTATCTTAGTGTGTTTATGTTAGTATGTGTCTGTATAGTTGTGTATGTTTGTGTGTGTATGTTAGTGTGTGTGTCTGTATGGTTGTGCATGTATGTTTATGTGTGTGTTAGTGTGTGTATGTATGTCTATGTATGTGTGTGTATGTTAGTGCATGTGTCTGTATGGTTGTGTATGTATGTTTGTGTGAGTGTGTATGTTAGTGTATGTGTCTGTATGGTTGTGTATGTGTGGATGTGTGTATGATGGAGAGATACTAATTTATATATTATTGTAGATTTATTTTGACTGATATCTCCTGTTATACAAATTGCACACTATGAGATATTTTTAATATTTTTCAAAACTGTAAGTCTATAATTGATTCAAGGCAACTTATTCATTAAACCTCACTCAATTTGCTAGAACAATATAGGAGCCAGGTAAGATTGGTGAAGAGATACTAGAGAAATTTCTTAGTGAATTTGGATGAGTGTGTATGAATGCTTCGGTAGCAAAAAAGAGAAAAAATGTGTGTGTTTGTACGCATGTGCGTTTTGTGTGTATATGTATGCGTGTGTTTGTATGTGTGAATGCGTATGAGTTTGTGTGTGCGTGTGTTTGTGTGTGCATGCTTGTGTGTGTGTATATGCGTACAAGTTTGTGTGTGCATGCTTGTGTGTGTGTGTGTGTGTGTGCATGCTTGTGTGTGTGTGTATGCATGCGTGTTTGTGGGTGCACGCGTGTGTGTTTGTGTGTGCGCACGTGCGTGTTTGTGTGTGCGTACGTGCGTGTTTGTGTGTGTGCATTTTTGTGTGTTTGTATGTATATTGAAATCTCAAGGGTCTCTGTTTAGATCAATTGATGCCACTTTCTTTGCATACCGGGGATCTTTATAAGGTGTGTTAGTTGCTGGCTTATGCTGTGGACTTTGCATTGCTAGTTTGTTGCGCTCAACCATAAACTCTATTAACTGGTCTCACTCGGCTGTAGAAGAAAGAAAAAATAAAAAAAAATAATCTGCACTACAAGAGCACAAACGTACAAAGTGGATCTTAAATTACACTCTATAAAGGTGTAAAGGGGATATATATATATATATATATATATATATATATATATATATATATATATATATATATATATATATATAGTTTGAGAGTGCAGTCCCCTTCCGTGTTTTGTGTGTATATATAAAAAAATCTGGAGAGACAGGAGATTTATTGGATCCACAAACTCAAAACCCTGGTTCCAGGAGGGTTTAATTCACAATTTGATGTGATTAACTAATGTGAATAATAATTGTAAACAAATAGTAGCATGTATAATATGCCAAAAGTATTTCTTTAGGCATCACTATAAACAGTATAAATAATGTATTTGCTCTTTGTATAAATTAAATGTCCTTAAATTCCTCTAAGACCAAAAGTGAAAGAGAATGAGAGAAGTAAGTTATTTGCCTCTGTATAAATATAGTTTGAAGCGTATACTTAATGCAACTGAATTAGATCAATTGTATATATAAAAATTTGGTGAAAGTACAAAAATTAAGTATACTCATATTCACTTATCTATTTGCTTGCTGAAATATATACATTTATATGTCTATCATGTTAACTATGTATGTAGTCAGACTGCCTTTGTAAACTCATCTGATTATTTGTCCGCTCTGGACAATAACCTGCCTGTATATATATATATATATATATATATATATATATATATCCTTTACCTGCTAGTAGTTAAATGGTTAAACTAATTGATTTTAAAGGGGCAGAGGATTGCCCTAAAAAGCACACCCTCCTCACTGGAGGAGTATGTCTATAATTATGCCAGTTTTTAAGTAGAACAATAAAGTCTGGATTTTTAATAACCATCTTCTTTGGGATGCCTGGATTTCTTAATTTCTGATATATATCTTTAATAAGTTCGGAATACCTTAAAGAGATATAAAAAAAAAAGCACTAAACAGTGTGGTATACTTAATAGAAATCATTATATCATTTTAAAATGACTTTACTTTTTAATTATTTTTTAACTTTATTTATGTAGGGTCCATTACTTTATGTCACTGTTCCACAAGATGGAGGGCTGTGGTCTCTACAGTAAAGCACATATAGCTTGATGTCTTCAATCTTCTAGCGCAACATGAGATGGCATTCACTGAACAGTGACAGAAAGTCAGTTTTCTCGCCCATGCTCAGTAGAGGGTAGAATGCCAATTGAGAAATTAAATTAACAACATGTCAGCTCCCTTATTTCAGTATATCCAGTGGCTACAATGAGAATTTCTAATTGCTCAATTTGCAAGTAAACAGGTTAGCTGTTTGCTATTTTTTAATACAATCTGTTTCTTTTTTATGTTTTGTTTGATCTAACATATTTGTATAATAAAGGAACACTGCTTTATATCAGTTTAAAGGAATGCATCATCTTTATTAGCTATTACTATTTTTATTTATAAAAGAAATTCTATATTAGCACAATTGCCTATAAAAAAATAATGCCTTCCTGAGACACATATTCCACTGTTGTACTTATAACAGGCAAAAAAGGGGTTAAGCATATCCTATTTATATATGCTTTGAACATTAAATAATAGCTTGCTCTGGTTTGTCTGCTCATTTTGAGAGTTTTGCATATGGTTGATCTTTAAAATGGATGAAAATATCAAGCTTTCAAGCTCGTTTTTGAACTTTGTTTCCCTTTACGTCCCTGGGGTAATAGAAACTAAATTGGATCTTATAAACATACAGAGAAAATGTTTGTATTGGGAACATCTGCTATTGTCTAATTTTTTCCCCATTTTGTGCTGTCTTTACTTGCTTAATGAAGTACCAACTTTTATTATGCTTAAAATTTTCTACAAAAGGGATCACTCTAATTAAAACATGACACAGAAACAATGACTTTCACACATTTCTGTTGAGGTGAAGGAGCTGGAATACAATGCCAGGAATGTGTGTAATGAATGTAAATTTTGTTCTTACCATCGTCCCATGATGTTTGCTCGTGCAAGGTATGTTCAATAGGGAGTGATTAGAACGGCAGCATGGGCTTCATTAAGCTGCTACTCTGTCTATAGATTGTAAGACCTTCTTTTAAAAAAGGTTCACAGATATCATTCTGCCCTAACATAGTAACCACTTTTGGAATACTGGCGTGGTCATGGCGTTACCATGGATATAATATTATTAAAGGGAGAATGTTTTGCATCTATATCACAAGCTATATTCCAGCTATTGAGAATAACCTCTCAGAAAGGTCTGAGAACTACAGCCATCTCTGGATTTCAAGGGCTGAACCATATCTGCTGACGTAATCCTAGGAGTTTGTATTCCAAACCCTACTCCTAACCCTAAGATTACTTACCTATTCTTAAAATTAACCCTACTCAGTTTAAGGAAGTTTACTATGAAATCTTGTGAGATTTCAGCAAAATCTCACGAGATCACAGTAAAAAAGAACTCTGCACTGCTGATGCTGATTTGCTATTGCTTTTTGTTTTGTTTTCTTTTTCAACTTGCAGCTTGATAGTAGCTGAAGTATAACTGTTCACATAGCACTTACTATTGTGAGATGAAAACATTTTAAGGTAAAATATCTTCCTTTCTTACAAAGAGATTGTCATGATTTTTTCCGTTCATCGCCGTGTCACCGCGGCTCCCGGATCTTCTCTGTGTGAATGACGTCACGTTGCTTAGCAACGTGACGCATCCTCTGACACACCCCTCTGATTACGTCGCCGCTCCTGCCTTTAAACCACGGCGGGAGATCTTACTCGGGGCCCGTTTGTTTGATTCCCTTGGAGTTTGTGAGTACTTTACCAAGATCTGTTTCTATTCTTGTGTACCGACTACTGCCTGCCTGACCTAGCCTTTTGCCTTAACCCTGCTACTGTTGTTTGGATACCGACTACTGCCTGCCTGACCTTGCTTTTGCCTTAACCCTGCTACTGATGTTTGGATACCGACTTCTGCCTGCCTGACCTTGCTTATGCCTTATCCCTCAATCTTCTCTTGGATATATTTTCCTATTTACTACCTGCTTAAAGGGACATTTACTTTTACAAGCTGCAAAAGAGAACTTTGTCTTTTTGTTTGTTACAAGCCTGCTTAAAGGGACATTTACTTTTACAAGCTGCAAAAGAGAACTTTGTCTTTTTGTTTGTTACAAGCCTGCTTAAAGGGACATTTACTTTTACAAGCTGCAAAAGAGAACTTTGTCTTTCTGTTTGTTACAAGCCTGCTTAAAGGGACATTTACTTTTACAAGCTGCATAAGAGAACTTTGTCTTTTTGTTTGTTACAAGCCTGCTTAAGGGGACATTTACTTTCACAAGTTGCAAAAGAGAACTTTGTCTTTTTGTTTGTTACAAGTCTGCTTAAAAGGACATTTACTTTTACAAGCTGCAAATAAGAGCATGATCTTTATATTTTCCTATCCTGCTTAAAGGGACGTTTTCACTTTTGTGGCTTTCCTGCGTACTGGAACAATTATTATTTTTTGTAACCAATCTTATCTGTTTCCTGAGTGGGTCACGTCCTGGTTATTTCTCAGTGCGCTAGCGTGTGTTTTACTATTCACGCTAGCAGTTGGGTTGCACCCCGGACTGATTCCTAAACAGCTGACATTACAAATGGGCCATAAATGGACCCCACTGAATTATCCATGGCCGTGGCTCACCAGGGACAGCTACTGGGATCTCATGCCACCCACTTGCAGTCTCTGGACACTAAACTTGATCAAATAACTGCTTTATTACAAAATTTGGTTGCTACTGCACCTCCCAATCCTAATCCCAATCCTAATCCTATTGAGGCATTACCTCCTTCGATTCCTAACAACCAGTCTCAGGTACAACTGAGTCCCAGGATACCTCTTCCGGATAAATATGATGGGAATCCTGAAGAATGTAGGGGCTTTCTGAATCAGTGCCGTCTCCATTTCCGAAATAGCCCTACTCTTTTTGCTACTCCCTCTTCTAGAATCACATTTCTTATTTCCTTAATGAAAGGAAAAGCTTTGGCTTGGGTATCACCTTTGCTAGAAAAGAATGACCCTATACTTTTGGATGTAGATACATTTCTCTCTGTGTTTTCAAATGTATTTGATAAACCTGGAAGGTCATCCGCTGCTGAAGCTACTCTCTTGGATTTACGTCAAGGTAGTCAACCAGTTTCTCAATACGCTATTGAGTTCCGCACCCTTGCCTCTGAAACTACTTGGAATCAGGGAGCACTTAGAGCCGCTTTTCATAAAGGACTTTCTGAGCGTCTCAAGGATGAATTGGTGTATCGGGAACTTCCAGAATCCTTGGAAGCCTTAATAAATCTTTGTATCAGTCTCGACGCCAGATTTCGTGAACGCCAACAAGAAAAGGATAGAACACAGAGGTCTTCAACTCGAACTCCTTTTCGTTTGGCTCCTCGTTTTTCTAATCCAGTCACTCCTGCCTCTCCTACTCCTGATCAGGCTGAACCCATGGAAGTGGGAAGTATAAAATTAACAGAGACTGAATGCTTGAGAAGACGTTCTCTTGGCTTGTGTTTGTACTGTGGCCTTAAAGGGCATTTATTAAGGGATTGTCCTACCAGGCCAGTAAAAGCCAGGGCTTAACTCTAGTCCAGGGAACTGAGTTAAGCCAAAAAAGTAGTCATTCCCTATACAAGAAACTCTTTGTTCCAGTAACCCTTCAAATTGGACATAGTAAGATTCATACCCAAGCTCTTATCGTCTCTGGTGCTGGAGGAGTGTTCATTGACTCCACATTCGTCTCTACTCACTCTATACCCTTACTAAAGAAAGAGTATTCAATTTCAGTCTCTACGGTCAGTGGAGATCCTTTGGGTTCTGGATATATTCAGTTTGCTACTCAACCTTTACTTCTCACCGTAGGAATACTTCATTCCGAGACAATTTGTTTTGATGTCATTCCCACTCCTCAATTTCCCATTATCTTGGGACTACCCTGGCTCCAAGTACACAATCCTACTTTTTCTTGGACTTTCGGCGAACTCACCTCCTGGGGATCTACATGCCAGACTAAATGTCTTCAAAAGATCACCAAGTTACCACTCACTATTGCTCTCACAATCGAAACTCTGGACTCTCTACCTATGCCTTATCATGACTTTGTGGATGTTTTCTCCAAAAAGGAAGCTGAACGTCTTCCTCCTCACCGCCCTTTTGATTGCCCCATTGATCTCCTTCCTGGGGCTACCTATCCTCGAGGCAAGACATATCCACTTTCTAAACCTGAAAACGTGGCTTTGGAAGAATATATTAAAGACAATCTGGCTAGAGGATTTATCCGACCCTCCTCTTCCCCTGTAGGGGCTGGTTTCTTTTTTGTAGGAAAAAAGGATGGCGGATTACGACCCTGTATTGATTACAGAGGACTAAATCAGATTACCATCAAGAACAGTTATCCTCTACCCCTTATTCCTGAACTTTTTACTTATCTTCAGGGAGCCACCATATTTACCAAACTTGATCTACGTGGTGCATACAATCTTATCCGTATACGCAAATGAGATGAGTGGAAGACTGCTTTTAACACTCGATTTGGGCATTACGGATATCTGGTCATGCCTTTTGGGCTATGCAATGCTCCGGCGGTTTTTCAACATTTTGTAAACGAGATCTTTCGTGATTTTTTGAATATCTTTGTCATCATATACCTTGACAATATCTTAATTTTTTCTCAGAACCACCAAGATCATGTGCACCACGTCAGGAAAGTACTTCAACGTTTAAGAGATTACCATCTGTTTGCTAAACTGGAGAAATGTTCTTTCCATCAAAAATCCATACCCTTTCTGGGTTATGTAATATCGGCATCTGGATTTGAAATGGATCCTACTAAACTTTCTGCCATCTTGGATTGGCCTAGACCTGATTCTCTGAAGGCTTTGCAACGTTTTCTGGGCTTCGCCAACTATTACAGGAAGTTCACAAAGGATTTTGCTACTATTACTTCTCCCCTTACTTTTCTCACTAGAAAGGGACAAAATTGTAAAAGATGGCCTCCTGAGGCCATAGAGGCTTTTGAGTCTCTCAAAGAAGCTTTTTCTTCTGCACCTATTCTCCGTCACCCAAATCCAGATTTTCAGTTTATCCTGGAAGTTGATGCTTCCTCTGTTGCTGCTGGAGCTGTTCTTTCTCAACGAATACCGGAGACTGGAAGGATTCATCCTGTAGGTTTTTTCTCTAAAAAATTCACTCCTTCTGAATTTAACTATGACGTAGGGAATAAAGAGTTGCTTGCCATTAAAATGGCCTTGGACGAATGGAGGCATTGGCTGGAAGGTACTTCTTTGCCGTTTACCATACTCACTGATCATAAAAACCTTCTTTATCTCCAAACGGCCAAACAATTGAATTCCAGGCAAGCACGCTGGTCGTTATTCTTCTCCCGGTTTCACTATAATTTGTCTTACATACCTGGTTCAAAAAATATTAAAGCAGACGCCCTTTCCAGACAATTTCAAGATACCCCAATTCCTGAGTCTGGTACCATTCTCCAACCTCATGAAGTCATAGCCCAGCTAACAACTTCTTGGTTACAAGATTTACAGTCTGCTCAAAGGAATCTTCCTTTGTCCTGTAAACCTCCTGATGGTTTACTCTTTGTTCCTGAACGCCTTCGTTCCAAGATTCTATTTTGGGCTCATGATAGTCCCCTTTCTGGACATCCTGGCATCAGTATCACCACTCAAAATCTCAAACAGCATGTTTGGTGGCCTACTCTCTCTCAAGATGTTAAAGATTACGTCTCAGTATGCACACAATGTGCCATGAACAAGACTCCTCGCCAACTTCCTTCAGGGTTGCTCCAACCATTGCCCATACCTCATCAGCCTTGGACTCATGTATCCATGGACTTTATTACCGACCTTCCTTTGTCAGCTGGAAACAACACTATTTGGGTGGTGGTCGACAGGTTCACTAAGACTGCTCATTTTGTTCCCTTACCAGGATTACCGTCTGCCAAAAGACTTTCTGAACTTTTTTTTTCACATATTGTAAGAATCCATGGATTTCCTCTGGATATTGTTTCAGATAGAGGGGTACAGTTTGTTTCCCGATTTTGGAGATCACTTTGTAAACACTTTGGAACCACAATATCTCTGTCTACTTCTCATCATCCACAATCTAACGGCCAGACTGAAAGGGTAAACCAGTGTCTTGAAACATATCTTAGACATTATGTGGATCATTATCACTCTAACTGGACTTCTTACTTCCTTTAGCTGAATTGGCTCATAACGCCCGGTATAATTCCTCCCTTCAGACCTCTCCTTTTCATGCGGCTTACGGATATCAGCCCAGAACATTTCCTTTGCATACTTCTTCCACAGTGAATCCTGCTTCTGATCTTACTGCCCGAAGATTAACTCGACATTTGCGGAGAATACATCGTATCCTTTCTGTAGCTTCTAAACGTTACAAGTTCTTTTCAGATCTTCGACGGAAGAAGGCTCCCAAGTATCGTCCTGGTGATAAAGTTTGGATTTCCTCTCGTTTTCTTCGCCTGAAACAACCTTCTACCAAACTGGGACCACGATACGTGGGTCCTTTCCGAATACTGGGTCAAGTGTGTTCCACTGCTTACCGGGTGGCTTTACCCAAGACTCTCAAAGTCCATCCGGTATTCCACGTTTCTCTTCTAAAACCTATGATGTCTAACAGGTATTCTAAACCTCTTTCTAAACCTCCACCTCTGTTTGTCCATGGACACCCTGAGTTTGAGATCAGCCATATTCTGGATTCCAAGCTCCGTGGCAAGAAATTGTATTATCTCATTCATTGGAAAGGTTATCCAGTCACGGAACTATCCTGGGAGCCGGCTCATCAAGTAAATGCTCCTACTTTAATAAAGGCCTTCCACAAGACTCATCCTGCTAGGCCTGGTCCTGTCCCCCGGAGGGGTCCTTGAGGAGGGGGGTGCTGTCATGATTTTTTCCGTTCATCGCCGTGTCACAGCGGCTCCCGGATCTTCTCTGTGTGAATGACGTCACGTTGCTTAGCAACGTGACGCATCCTCTGACACACCCCTCTGATTACGTCGCCGCTCCTGCCTTTAAACCACGGCGGGAGATCTTACTCGGGGCCCGTTTGTTTGATTCCCTTGGAGTTTGTGAGTACTTTACCAAGATCTGTTTCTATTCTTGTGTACCGACTACTGCCTGCCTGACCTAGCCTTTTGCCTTAACCCTGCTACTGTTGTTTGGATACCGACTACTGCCTGCCTGACCTTGCTTTTGCCTTAACCCTGCTACTGATGTTTGGATACCGACTTCTGCCTGCCTGACCTTGCTTATGCCTTATCCCTCAATCTTCTCTTGGATATATTTTCCTATTTACTACCTGCTTAAAGGGACATTTACTTTTACAAGCTGCAAAAGAGAACTTTGTCTTTTTGTTTGTTACAAGCCTGCTTAAAGGGACATTTACTTTTACAAGCTGCAAAAGAGAACTTTGCCTTTTTGTTTGTTACAAGCCTGCTTAAAGGGACATTTACTTTTACAAGCTGCAAAAGAGAACTTTGTCTTTCTGTTTGTTACAAGCCTGCTTAAAGGGACATTTACTTTTACAAGCTGCAAAAGAGAACTTTGTCTTTTTGTTTGTTACAAGCCTGCTTAAGGGGACATTTACTTTCACAAGTTGCAAAAGAGAACTTTGTCTTTTTGTTTGTTACAAGTCTGCTTAAAAGGACATTTACTTTTACAAGCTGCAAATAAGAGCATGATCTTTATATTTTCCTATCCTGCTTAAAGGGACGTTTTCACTTTTGTGGCTTTCCTGCGTACTGGAACAATTATTATTTTTTGTAACCAATCTTATCTGTTTCCTGAGTGGGTCACGTCCTGGTTATTTCTCAGTGCGCTAGCGTGTGTTTTACTATTCACGCTAGCAGTTGGGTTGCACCCCGGACTGATTCCTAAACAGCTGACATTACAAATGGGCCATAAATGGACCCCACTGAATTATCCATGGCCGTGGCTCACCAGGGACAGCTACTGGGATCTCATGCCACCCACTTGCAGTCTCTGGACACTAAACTTGATCAAATAACTGCTTTATTACAAAATTTGGTTGCTACTGCACCTCCCAATCCTAATCCCAATCCTAATCCTATTGAGGCATTACCTCCTTCGATTCCTAACAACCAGTCTCAGGTACAACTGAGTCCCAGGATACCTCTTCCGGATAAATATGATGGGAATCCTGAAGAATGTAGGGGCTTTCTGAATCAGTGCCGTCTCCATTTCCGAAATAGCCCTACTCTTTTTGCTACTCCCTCTTCTAGAATCACATTTCTTATTTCCTTAATGAAAGGAAAAGCTTTGGCTTGGGTATCACCTTTGCTAGAAAAGAATGACCCTATACTTTTGGATGTAGATACATTTCTCTCTGTGTTTTCAAATGTATTTGATAAACCTGGAAGGTCATCCGCTGCTGAAGCTACTCTCTTGGATTTACGTCAAGGTAGTCAACCAGTTTCTCAATACGCTATTGAGTTCCGCACCCTTGTCTCTGAAACTACTTGGAATCAGGGAGCACTTAGAGCCGCTTTTCATAAAGGACTTTCTGAGCGTCTCAAGGATGAATTGGTGTATCGGGAACTTCCAGAATCCTTGGAAGCCTTAATAAATCTTTGTATCAGTCTCGACGCCAGATTTCGTGAACGCCAACAAGAAAAGGATAGAACACAGAGGTCTTCAACTCGAACTCCTTTTCGTTTGGCTCCTCGTTTTTCTAATCCAGTCACTCCTGCCTCTCCTACTCCTGATCAGGCTGAACCCATGGAAGTGGGAAGTATAAAATTAACAGAGACTGAATGCTTGAGAAGACGTTCTCTTGGCTTGTGTTTGTACTGTGGCCTTAAAGGGCATTTATTAAGGGATTGTCCTACCAGGCCAGTAAAAGCCAGGGCTTAACTCTAGTCCAGGGAACTGAGTTAAGCCAAAAAAGTAGTCATTCCCTATACAAGAAACTCTTTGTTCCAGTAACCCTTCAAATTGGACATAGTAAGATTCATACCCAAGCTCTTATCAACTCTGGTGCTGGAGGAGTGTTCATTGACTCCACATTCGTCTCTACTCACTCTATACCCTTACTAAAGAAAGAGTATTCAATTTCAGTCTCTACGGTCAGTGGAGATCCTTTGGGTTCTGGATATATTCAGTTTGATACTCAACCTTTACTTCTCACCGTAGGAATACTTCATTCCGAGACAATTTGTTTTGATGTCATTCCCACTCCTCAATTTCCCATTATCTTGGGACTACCCTGGCTCCAAGTACACAATCCTACTTTTTCTTGGACTTTCGGCGAACTCACCTCCTGGGGATCTACATGCCAGACTAAATGTCTTCAAAAGATCACCAAGTTACCACTCACTATTGCTCTCACAATCGAAACTCTGGACTCTCTACCTATGCCTTATCATGACTTTGTGGATGTTTTCTCCAAAAAGGAAGCTGAACGTCTTCCTCCTCACCGCCCTTTTGATTGCCCCATTGATCTCCTTCCTGGGGCTACCTATCCTCGAGGCAAGACATATCCACTTTCTAAACCTGAAAACGTGGCTTTGGAAGAATATATTAAAGACAATCTGGCTAGAGGATTTATCCGACCCTCCTCTTCCCCTGTAGGGGCTGGTTTCTTTTTTGTAGGAAAAAAGGATGGCAGATTACGACCCTGTATTGATTACAGAGGACTAAATCAGATTACCATCAAGAACAGTTATCCTCTACCCCTTATTCCTGAACTTTTTACTTATCTTCAGGGAGCCACCATATTTACCAAACTTGATCTACGTGGTGCATACAATCTTATCCGTATACGCAAATGAGATGAGTGGAAGACTGCTTTTAACACTCGATTTGGGCATTACGGCTATCTGGTCATGCCTGTTGGGCTATGCAATGCTCCGGCGGTTTTTCAACATTTTGTAAACGAGATCTTTCGTGATTTTTTGAATATCTTTGTCATCATATACCTTGACGATATCTTAATTTTTTCTCAGAACCACCAAGATCATGTGCACCACGTCAGGAAAGTACTTCAACGTTTAAGAGATTACCATCTGTTTGCTAAACTGGAGAAATGTTCTTTCCATCAAAAATCCATACCCTTTCTGGGTTATGTAATATCGGCATCTGGATTTGAAATGGATCCTACTAAACTTTCTGCCATCTTGGATTGGCCTAGACCTGATTCTCTGAAGGCTTTGCAACGTTTTCTGGGCTTCGCCAACTATTACAGGAAGTTCATCAAGGATTTTGCTACTATTACTTCTCCCCTTACTTTTCTCACTAGAAAGGGACAAAATTGTAAAAGATGGCCTCCTGAGGCCATAGAGGCTTTTGAGTCTCTCAAAGAAGCTTTTTCTTCTGCACCTATTCTCCGTCACCCAAATCCAGATTTTCAGTTTATCCTGGAAGTTGATGCTTCCTCTGTTGCTGCTGGAGCTGTTCTTTCTCAACGAATACCGGAGACTGGAAGGATTCATCCTGTAGGTTTTTTCTCTAAAAAATTCACTCCTTCTGAATTTAACTATGACGTAGGGAATAAAGAGTTGCTTGCCATTAAAATGGCCTTGGACGAATGGAGGCATTGGCTGGAAGGTACTTCTTTGCCGTTTACCATACTCACTGATCATAAAAACCTTCTTTATCTCCAAACGGCCAAACGATTGAATTCCAGGCAAGCACGCTGGTCGTTATTCTTCTCCCGGTTTCACTATAATTTGTCTTACATACCTGGTTCAAAAAATATTAAAGCAGACGCCCTTTCCAGACAATTTCAAGATACCCCAATTCCTGAGTCTGGTACCATTCTCCAACCTCATGAAGTCATAGCCCAGCTAACAACTTCTTGGTTACAAGATTTACAGTCTGCTCAAAGGAATCTTCCTTTGTCCTGTAAACCTCCTGATGGTTTACTCTTTGTTCCTGAACGCCTTCGTTCCAAGATTCTATTTTGGGCTCATGATAGTCCCCTTTCTGGACATCCTGGCATCAGTATCACCACTCAAAATCTCAAACAGCATGTTTGGTGGCCTACTCTCTCTCAAGATGTTAAAGATTACGTCTCAGTATGCACACAATGTGCCATGAACAAGACCCCTCGCCAACTTCCTTCAGGGTTGCTCCAACCATTGCCCATACCTCATCAGCCTTGGACTCATGTATCCATGGACTTTATTACCGACCTTCCTTTGTCAGCTGGAAACAACACTATTTGGGTGGTGGTCGACAGGTTCACTAAGACTGCTCATTTTGTTCCCTTACCAGGATTACCGTCTGCCAAAAGACTTTCTGAACTTTTTTTTTCACATATTGTAAGAATCCATGGATTTCCTCTGGATATTGTTTCAGATAGAGGGGTACAGTTTGTTTCCCGATTTTGGAGATCACTTTGTAAACACTTTGGAACCACAATATCTCTGTCTACTTCTCATCATCCACAATCTAACGGCCAGACTGAAAGGGTAAACCAGTGTCTTGAAACATATCTTAGACATTATGTGGATCATTATCACTCTAACTGGACTTCTTACTTCCTTTAGCTGAATTGGCTCATAACGCCCGGTATAATTCCTCCCTTCAGACCTCTCCTTTTCATGCGGCTTACGGATATCAGCCCAGAACATTTCCTTTGCATACTTCTTCCACAGTGAATCCTGCTTCTGATCTTACTGCCCGAAGATTAACTCGACATTTGCGGAGAATACATCGTATCCTTTCTGTAGCTTCTAAACGTTACAAGTTCTTTTCAGATCTTCGACGGAAGAAGGCTCCCAAGTATCGTCCTGGTGATAAAGTTTGGATTTCCTCTCGTTTTCTTCGCCTGAAACAACCTTCTACCAAACTGGGACCACGATACGTGGGTCCTTTCCGAATACTGGGTCAAGTGTGTTCCACTGCTTACCGGGTGGCTTTACCCAAGACTCTCAAAGTCCATCCGGTATTCCACGTTTCTCTTCTAAAACCTATGATGTCTAACAGGTATTCTAAACCTCTTTCTAAACCTCCACCTCTGTTTGTCCATGGACACCCTGAGTTTGAGATCAGCCATATTCTGGATTCCAAGCTCCGTGGCAAGAAATTGTATTATCTCATTCATTGGAAAGGTTATCCAGTCACGGAACTATCCTGGGAGCCGGCTCATCAAGTAAATGCTCCTACTTTAATAAAGGCCTTCCACAAGACTCATCCTGCTAGGCCTGGTCCTGTCCCCCGGAGGGGTCCTTGAGGAGGGGGGTGCTGTCATGATTTTTTCCGTTCATCGCCGTGTCACCGCGGCTCCCGGATCTTCTCTGTGTGAATGACGTCACGTTGCTTAGCAACGTGACGCATCCTCTGACACACCCCTCTGATTACGTCGCCGCTCCTGCCTTTAAACCACGGCGGGAGATCTTACTCGGGGCCCGTTTGTTTGATTCCCTTGGAGTTTGTGAGTACTTTACCAAGATCTGTTTCTATTCTTGTGTACCGACTACTGCCTGCCTGACCTAGCCTTTTGCCTTAACCCTGCTACTGTTGTTTGGATACCGACTACTGCCTGCCTGACCTTGCTTTTGCCTTAACCCTGCTACTGATGTTTGGATACCGACTTCTGCCTGCCTGACCTTGCTTATGCCTTATCCCTCAATCTTCTCTTGGATATATTTTCCTATTTACTACCTGCTTAAAGGGACATTTACTTTTACAAGCTGCAAAAGAGAACTTTGTCTTTTTGTTTGTTACAAGCCTGCTTAAAGGGACATTTACTTTTACAAGCTGCAAAAGAGAACTTTGCCTTTTTGTTTGTTACAAGCCTGCTTAAAGGGACATTTACTTTTACAAGCTGCAAAAGAGAACTTTGTCTTTCTGTTTGTTACAAGCCTGCTTAAAGGGACATTTACTTTTACAAGCTGCAAAAGAGAACTTTGTCTTTTTGTTTGTTACAAGCCTGCTTAAGGGGACATTTACTTTCACAAGTTGCAAAAGAGAACTTTGTCTTTTTGTTTGTTACAAGTCTGCTTAAAAGGACATTTACTTTTACAAGCTGCAAATAAGAGCATGATCTTTATATTTTCCTATCCTGCTTAAAGGGACGTTTTCACTTTTGTGGCTTTCCTGCGTACTGGAACAATTATTATTTTTTGTAACCAATCTTATCTGTTTCCTGAGTGGGTCACGTCCTGGTTATTTCTCAGTGCGCTAGCGTGTGTTTTACTATTCACGCTAGCAGTTGGGTTGCACCCCGGACTGATTGGTTACAGTAATACTGCTTCACTCTCAAGTGATTTTGCATATGGGTATTATGTCCCTTTAAGTACATTTTGCAATTACATCTAATTTTGTTTACAGATCTAATACATTTGTTTTTATATTTTTATATATATATATATATATATATATATATATATACACATCATTTAGATATTAAAGTTTATCTTTATGTATCATTTGCCTACCATCATATATTCCTAAAATTAAAATATCTGCTATTTTAAGAGATTAGATTTTGTCATGTTATTTTATAAGATTTGACACCATTGTCCACTGAGTCAATTAAAAGTATTTATTCTTTTGATGTGACCTGCACTTTGATTCCTTACAAAGGGACCATGTGACATAAATTTGGCATGGAGATAGCAAGGGGCACAGCCTGTTTTTAATACAATTATGTGAGTAAGATCTAAGTTGACTTGATCTTTGCTGGCATGAAAATGTACAGATTATGTACAAATGGATTATTTCACATTAATTAGGAATGGATACATCTGTTTCTACTTTTCAAATCTAGAGTAATTAATACGATAAAATCAACTTTATAAATTTGAGACACAATCTCCTTTTATGACTTATAATTGCCATTTTTTGGACTTAAAGGGACAATCAACACATTAGTCATCTTAAAGTCTTAAAGTGGGTGGAACTTGGCCACTATATATACACATACTAACACATAAATATACACGTATATAAGCATATACATATATATTTACAGGGAACACACAGTTCCCATAAACCACTGTGTAAAAACACTTTCAGTACTGTTTTATTTTCTAACACCCCACAACCGCCACGTTTAACTCCTTATAACTGCTTAGTGCATTTTTTTTTTTATTAAAAATGCTACTTTTTTATTTTAAAAAAAGAACTACACACTATATTTTGGGGGCAGTTAGGGAACATTTAGAAAATGAACCAGAGGTCTGACCTTTTTTCTGAGTGCTAATTGCTACTGCAAGCTCACAGTAGCAATAACCAGCCACTTGCAATGGCTGGTTATTTATCGCACACCTGTAAACGGGCAAATTTGCCCATTTATGGGCACATGATAAATTAGTGCTCCACTTGTAATCTAGCCCAAAATGAGAAAAAAAGATCAACTTAGCAAAGAGATAATGCAGTTCTTTGTTACTTTAAGAAATTAAATCCAGTCATTTCAGAAAAGTTCAAGATCTGTGAAAGTTTAATCAAGTTTAGTATCAAAGGCATTAAAGGGGCGGTAAACATTGTAATTTTTTTTATCACTATAGTACCATAATTAGTATGGTAGACAACAAGTCACCTGTTCTAAAGCCCCTCTTCACTTTGTTCCATAATCCAAAGCAGCCTGCCCTTAGGGCAGGGCAAGAAGGGCACCCATCCAGGGCTCTGCGCATTGGGGGGCC